>NT_165979.1:998855-1025257 GCF_000143365.1 Chaetomium globosum CBS 148.51
TCCGGCGGTGAAGGACCGCACGAGCGTGGTGGTGAGCGTGCCGTTGGCGGTGGCGCCCAGCTCGTATTGCAGGTATTGGGCCGACTTGGCGTTGACGAAGAGGTATTGCTTTTGGGTGGTCGGCGAGCGGTACGTGCACGAGCCGTAGACTTCGTAGTCCGGGGGGGTGGGCTGGCTGCCGCCGGGGATGGGGGTGAGCGTGCCGTTGGGGGTGATCTCGAAGAGGCTTGGGTGAAGGGTTAGTGCTGGGTTTCGTTGTGGGGACAGGGTGGAGTGGGAGAAAGGGGGGGGGGCGGCTTACCAGAGGGTGTCGTCGGCGCGGCAGGCGGCGTAGGCGAGGTCGATCTTGCGCGGGCCGGCTTGGAAGTTGTAGATGACGTCGACGTTGTTGGGCTCGCCGGCGGGGATGGTCTGGAGGAGCTTGCCGGAGAGGTCGAACACGCCGAGGCCGGCGCCCTGCTCGGACTTGGTCGTGGTGATGATGCGCGACTGGCTGCGGTCCGAGGGCGAGATCCAGATGGCCGGGTCATCTCCGTCGCCGCCGTTGGCATCCGTCTCGGCTACGGGTTGAACGACGACGAAGGAGCAGTGGAGGCCGCCCCAGCCGGTCTTGCACTTGCACTGGTTTGGCCCCACGCACTGGCCGTTGCCAGAGCAGTTGTCTTCGCAGGTGTATGTGTTGCAGGTCTTGCCTTGCCAGCCTGCAAAACAGGAGCACTCTATGCCTTTGCCGTTCTGGGCGCAGAAGCCATTGTTCGAGCACGAGCTGCAAATAGGCGATGACTTCTTGCACTCGAGGCTGGGGTCATACTTGGTGTTGCCTTCCAGACCCAACTCCTGAATGGCGCCGTCAAGCGAGCTGACACCAAAGCCGGTAACGTCGTCGGATTCAATGGCGTACGCAAGCACACCGCTGGGGTATTTGGACGTGGAACCCTGGTAGACGGCAAGACCCTGGATTTCGATGTCTTCCTGTCCGACGAGTTTGAGGTTGCCAATAAAGTCGAATGGGGGCCCGTACACAGCCACGGTATCTTCCATGGCCACGAGGAGGTAGTCGACACCGGTAGTGGCGGATACGTAGACAGCCACTCCTGTCACGTCGTCCTCGGCTTCACCAATCTTGCTGATGGCAGGGGCCGCGGTGGACTCGACCAGGTCAAAAACGTACACGTCCTTGTCGTCATCAGCCGAGACAAACATCTTGCCGAGGGAAGGTGAGGTAGCACAGCCCGACGCCTCAACCGACAGAGGGAATGTTTGGATCTGTTTTCGTGTTAGTCCCTGTTTTGTTTCGTCCTCCGGTGGTGATGGCCATCGCATACCTCCACAAACTTGGCGTCTTCATAGTCATCCTCGTCTTTATCCTTCCGAACCAGGAATACCTTGGCTTCCTTCTTGCCAAACAGGTAGACGTAGTCATGACCGCTCGGGCTCTTCCACGAGCACAGAGCCGACCAATCGCCAAGCACAGTGCTGCGAGCCGACTTGACCTCGTCGAAATCGGGCAACTCCCAGGCCCGGAGCACCGAGTCCGGCTGGCTAATGCTGACGGCGAGACCAGTCGGCTTCTTGTTGTCATCGCGGCCATGGATGGTGGTTACGAGTTTGGTGCGGCGACCCGGAGTCTCGGCATGAACTTGGTTCAGGGGCGAGGCCGAGTTGAGGTCCCAGGCGAGCCAGCCTCCGGTAGCGGCAGTTCCGTCATTGCCCAACAGGAGTGGGGTCTTGCCATAGTAAACAGATGCCCAGTCAGACTCGATGTCCGAGGTAGCGGCTGACACCGGGATCTCGACATCAACGGCGGCTGCTTGGATCGAAAGGGTCGAGGCGAGCAGTGCGGCTGCGGTAATCCGGCGGGAGATAGCCATATTGGCAGAATAGAACTTCTGATGGCCTGAATGTGCCCGCCCTGGCATGAGATAAAAACTGTTGAATATTCACTCATAGCCATGGGCGGCGCAGTCTTCCATTTATCTTCCATTTTTCGCCGTTCCTCGGCCATCGAATTCAAGGCTGGAGGCGAAAAAATAGCACATGCAAATATCGTACCCTGCCCCATGTCCCAATACAACACCACGTACATGTTTCCCAGGAGGTTCACCGACGTACCCACGCCTTTGGTGAAGCCGGCAGATACCCCAAGAGGCGCGTGCTTGCAAAATGGTCGTCGATTGGCCCGTTGATGGCGTGGAGGGAACATGGTGCGGGAGGGGCCGCTGGAAGCGGAGCGCACCCCACGTCTTTCAGGGGAGTTCGGCACGTGGGGCAAGTTCAGATTCAGGCACCCTCCTGAGGAAGAACGGGCTGCAGGTTGCATCCATTTCCAGCTACCGACAACACCCTCAAGCGAGCGGTTCTTTGCTCATCAATGATAGGTAACCCACGTGGTCTCGAAGTTGTGTATACCACATATTGCCAACCCTCAATTTCACCCAAACGGGACATGTACACGAACGATATTAGTCGACCCGCCGTAAGGGCCGTAACAGGTAGAATGAATGATCGTGCTCTCGGGATAAACTTCGTCCCGCCGTTGTTCATCTCAACGGCCAACTGTGGATAGCCAGGACCACTGATCTGTCGCAGTTACCTTACTTACCTAGGTAGGTACCTGCCCGTATGATGTATCCGGAGATGGCTATCAAGTTAGGTACCTATTCAGCTTGCCTACTGGTCTTATGTTGCCTTGTTTCTCTACCTATGGTTCATGCTTGGACTTCATTCGACGTTAAGCAGCTGGTTTTGGTGTGTACTGATTTTGTTTATTGTCGGTTCTGGAAACCTCAAACGATACCTTAAGCCCGGTACATTATTTGACCGGGGAGTCAATGCTTTCATTATAGGATCAGACAACTTTCATCCCAAACTTGAGGCCGGCGTAAACAATCAGGTAGCGGAGCGGCCGAACCATCGACCGTTCCCAAAAGTGCCCATGACCCAATAAAGAAAACACACAAATAATCGCAGATCAGCAGAAATGCAAAATACCTTGTCTTGCACACCACTTGCGTAAAATCGGTCATCCATTTCTCGGGAGAAAGGATATTTTCCTCGTCCCGGGCCATTTCGATCCAGGGTTTGCCCTCGACTACCTACATGTACCTACCTAGATTTGATTCCTCGACCAAATGTCACGAATATGCCAACAGGAGGGACCTCGGGTCGCGGGACGCCCCGAGGCAATCATTAGAAGGACCAATCAGGGAGCCAGGAAGGTGATCGAGGTGATCAGTGAGCTCAGTCGCCAAGCCGAGACTGAGCACACTGAGCACCAGGTAAAGATCACCAATCAGGATAACAACAGCTCGACAGTGATCAGTGAGCTCAGTTACCAAGGGCAGACTGAGCACACTGAGCACCCTGGAATAAGCGAGGTATATGTCACTCGTTCTGGAGAACTCCCAGAGCTCTCCAGAACGAGTGACTATATACTATCTGAGCCCATAGGTACCTCTCGTGCCTGTGCTCCCTGCATCGTAGTGATCGCTGACGGTCGCTTCGGTCGTTGACGGCCACCTTGATCGTTACCGATCAAGTCCTTTTTCCAGCGATCATCTAGACAGCCTTGCTGTCTCGATTCTTCTCCCTGATTGGCTGTCTTAACAATTGGTTCAGGTCGCGCCCTGCGCTTCCCCGCTCTCCTTATTCGTGACACCACCAGGACCGCGCGCTGGCGCGGGCGCTTGCCCAGGCCACCCTGGCCAGGAAGAGAGTCGTGGTCATGCTCTGCCGGGCCCAGTAGATGTAACTTGCGTGTTTACTTTCACATCATTCATACCTCATGGGGGCAGCCTGCGAAGCCTTGGGCAAGTGGCCTTGTGTGGAGGTATCAGTCGGAAAGTTTTGACTGATCCAGGACGATTGGCTGGCACCTTCTCGTGGTGTCCTGGATCAGTAGCCGCAATCGCGGCGAAGCCAAGACCGGCCAGAGAAACAGATGTCCGTCTTTTCAATATTAAACCAACATGCAAGACTACCCCATGCATGATGCACATCACAAGAACAACTTATACTGCGTTCTTTCAAGAATCATGTAATTTCATTCTCGAAAGTGAGATGCCCCAGATTGGGATGTTTCACTCCTTGTGGCCGTCCTCTCGTCTTGATGGCGTTCACGTAAACACCGTAATGCCTTGCTAGCTGGCTCGCGTCCTGTCCAGTCTTGAAAACCAGGGCTCCCAAGCCCGACATGAACCCAACCCAACCATACTATCTTTCTCCATCAGCAGTCTTTTGCGCGGCTCATCATCCGCCCTCTATTTAAAACAGCAAAACGCTACGACGCTTATCCTTAATAGACGCGGCTTTGGTGCAGTTCCCATACTTTTCCTGGCAACCCGTCTCCGCCGAACAATGGTCGGCAGTGGTACCGCAGTAACCCCTATCAACGCCCCTCCATCGTCAGCAACAACAGTCGACGCCAGCAACACACCAAAATCAACAACAAAAGAAAAAGCCACAAAAACTCACGCGGCACTACAACAACTCGTCACGGTCGCGTTCCCGGGACAGCGATAGCCTTCCTTGCCCGCGCCCTCGGTGCCGCACGTCCCATCGATGGACACGCTCGTGCCGGGCACGGGCGCGTGGCAGGCGGCGGACGAGTTGGAGAAGCGGGTCTGGCACTTGGCCGTGGTCAGGCAGAAGGCATCGGTGGCGCCGCAGAAGCCGTACTGCGAGCAGCAGGGCAGCGCGCCCGGGCACGTGTAGCCCGAGTGGTCCGCGCCGCAGGTGTTGTCGGGGGAGACGGCGCGCGGGGTGACGGCTTGGCTTTGGGGTGGGTGGACGGCGGCGGTGAGCGCGCCGAGGGGGAGGAGGAGGAGGGCGGTGAGGTGGAGGAGCATTTTGATTGTTCTTTTTGTTTTTCTTTGGGTGGGTTGTTGGTTGCTGGTTGGGTGGGGGGAATGTTGTGATTTGGGGGGTTGTCGTTGCGAGATCAATGGGAGTCTATTATCGCCATGGTTGTTTGGGTTCACCACGTTTTTGTATTTTGACTGGATTTCACGGCGGGCCGCCTCCGAACTAACTGCCGGCAAAGAGCTACTTCAATATGGCCGGTGACGCGTCGTACCGGAGTTTGCAGGGTCGAATATTGTTGAAGGCTCTTCCGCGCCAGACGGATGAACGAGATCTAAATTTACCCGTCTTCGTGGATTGGGATCTGCTTTTGTCGCGCCGTGTTTGTGAAAAGCCATCCATTATTGATGCAGGTAATATAAATCCGAGTCCCCCGCTGTCTATAGATCTAGGATCTGGGTCGTACAGGTCATCTGGGTGCATATTACCCGCATTGGTCCGGGCGTTGAATCGAATGCAACATTTCACAGGGCATGGATGTTGTGGCCGTGGAAAGTAGTGCTTGGGGCATAGTTATTGTCATTTGCTTTTGGCATGTTCGATCTGAGTGAGAAAAGCCGTGGGCGGAAAGGGGCAAGCTGATTAAATTGCATTTTGAGCAAATACTGATGTGGCAAAAGGTTTTGCTTGCTTCCGTTTCTGTGTTGTCGGAAATAGTAAAACAAAATTAAAACGTGAACGTTGACCTGATAACTAATCTTTTTTTTTTTTTTTTTTTTCTTTCTAAATTCACCGGCACCAACACCAACGTTCGCTCCAGTCCATGGCCTGGAATTGGTTTCCAACCCAGTATTGTCTTCAGCATTGGCCTTCCCTGTTCCGATAAAAACCACCTTAGCGCAGGCAAGTATTTTGATCTCTGGCTCCCTACACCCCAACAAGTTCCCAGAGAATGTCAAAGTGTCAATACCTAGTGTCTCCGCTAGGTCAGACGGCGCCGACTTAACGCCGTTTGTTTCTCACCAAAGACACGATTGAGTGGATGCCAAAGTTGTGGAGTTCGTATCATGGAGGCTGCCCACGTACGGGATGCTGGGCTCCAGATGCTTCTGACGCTGGTGAGGGAATGTTCAAAAGGCCTCTGAGATTGTGTTTCTGCAAACAGGCACCAATTACCGTTTGTGGGCATTTTCCTCGAGGGTCTGGTGTCGATATGATGCACAAACTAAAAACTAGCGGAGCAAAATCGCCCTGGAATGGCCTCACGTCTGACAAGAGCTGGCCCGCCTTGGAGGGGATACTTACCTAAGGAGGTATGCTCCTCACAGGCAGCCGCCGGTCGGGACACCATTCCGAGACTTGGCGGCAACCTGCTTGTGGACACGAATAACAGAAAAGTACTGGCGAGAGCTGCCTGGGGCGAACCAGTCTGTCAGCGCCCCACTCAATACCGCCCGAGAATACCTCCCTGAGTATCTTAATTTTATTTCCATCGGAGTATTTCCCCACAGCGGCTGTCGCAATAGGCGCCCCAGCCGGGTACCGAATGCGTGTGAATAAGCGTCTTACTGTGTACGGGTCCGCAGGTTACCGAGAGGCCTAAGTTATACCGAACTGTAAACGGCCGAGAGACGAGAGACCTAGCTGATGAAGTTCCTGTATTCCAGAGACGTGAATTCAGTGTCTTTCCATTTAAAGCTAAGCTCACGAGGCTATTGTTTCTAACTAACTACCTAGGTAGCGGAACCACGCAATTGCAGCAAAGTTACAGAATCCGATTCAACGGGGACGGTAACTTAGCGCTTCGTCCCGGCCTTCTCGCACTCGCTCGAATCCTTCCCGTTTCAACCGAGCACCGTCGCCCCCACTGCCGCCGTCACCTCCAAGGTGCCTGTTAGGCTACCTGTTCCGGCCATCACCCCGCTCTCGGACGGCATACACAACTTTTGGTGACCGACTCGCGGTGGAGTTGATGTATGTTGGGCGGGTGTATGACTTGAGGGGTGTTGCAGAGGGCGGAGCGGGGACCGGGAGTTGCGCGACGTTTCGCTTGGGCTTGTCCTCGAGGTGGGCACGTAGGTTTTGCTCGAAGACTTGGATCATGTTATCGTTATACTAGAAAGGCATTAGTTCACCGCCATTGTGAGTTACCAGAAAACAAGGAATCAAACCTTGTTATGCATGGCCGCGATGTGTGGTGTGATGATGACGTTGGGGAGGTCCCACAACGGTGACCTGGCATTCAGGGGCTCCTCGATGACAACATCAAGGGCGGCGCCTGCCAAATGTCCATTTGTGAGATATTCCGCCAGCGCATGCTCATCCAACAACGGACCACGCGCGATGTTGACAACAATGGCGTTCCGGGGCAGTGACTCCAGCTCCTCCCGACTGATGAGACCGACCGTTTCGGGGGTCAGTGGGGCAGCGAGGATGAGGACGTCTTGGTTGCAGAGAAATGTGCGCAATGTGTCCTTTCCGTCAGCCTTGAGAAGGTTGACTTCGCTCAGCCGCGAGCCTGGTGTCGCCGATGACTGGGGCAGGCCCTTCGGGTTCATAGCCGACACTTTGCTGCCGAGTGCGAGGAAACGCTCCGCTACCTGTTGACCGATAGATCCGAAACCCAGAATACCCACTGATAATTGACTGAGCGTTCGATATCCCATAAGCGGTTGGGGTGCCCATTCGTGCTTAGCTTGGTTGTGCAGCGCCGTGGGCATGTTGCGGCTGAGAAGCATCGTGTTCATCAACGCGAACTCAGCCAAGGCAGTGGAACCGGAACCCGTACTCGACGTCACCTGGAGGCCGGGGCGGTGGTTGTAGGGGCTAGTAATGAGGAGGTCTAGGCCTGAAGAAGCAAGGTGAATCCATTCAAGCCGAGGAAGAGCATATTCGGGTGGTGGCAGCTCGATCGTGGAGAGGAAGATGGTTGTCTTGTCAAGCACGTATTTGGGGATTGATAGCCATTCATCGGTGTAATAACAGTAAATCTCGAGTCCGGGGAAGTCTCTTTTCAGGTGGTCTAGCTCGTCAGTAACGCCAATGCGAAACCCGGAGCGCCGCCGGGTTGTTAAAATCACGGGGTATGTTGGCTCCCACTGCTTGGAAGGCGATACCTTGGGAGGCAGAGTCTTGGTGGACTTCCACTCCTCGATGTGATCCTGCCAGTGGTTGGCAAGCCCAGTGACATCAGCCTCCCATTGAGGTTGGGGGCCGGGACAGACAGGGCAGCGAATCGGTTTTGTCTGCCAATCTCGTCTGTAAGCCTCCATGTCCACCGACATTTTCCCAGTCCGTTCCATTTCTTCAATGACATGATCCAAGGAAATAAACATGTTTGAGAAGGGGACTTTCCAATGTCTGGCGTTGAACATTTTGTCGGTGCTGAGTGACCAGTCTTGTACATGGCAGTGGAGCGGAAATAGACTGGGTATGGTGTGAAAACCGGTCATGAACATCGGGATCCTACTGGGATTCTCCATGGACATTCGGTCGATTTCGATCTGCGACTGATGCCGGAATCGATAGAGTAAGGGCAAGTGCTCGGTCGTTAGGTTGGCGATTTCCTTGATCGAGGTGTCCCGGGGCATGAGGATGATATGGTCAGGAGACTGGAAGGTGATATTCGTTAGCCGCTTATTACGCTCTCCTTTTGCTCTGTGTGTTTGTGACGAAGATCTACCTTGGCGTTGGCGTCATCTACGACAACCATCTCGTGGTCAAAGTACCGCACATTGGAATACCTTTCCGGGTTGTCGCAAATATCATACAGAGGGGAGTCCTCTTGGTTACCGGCGTATTCCCTCGAGTCCCGAGGGTCAACCCGGACAGCCGTTTCCGTCAAAGTTGGTACGTGGGATTGGGTCATATTGGATTCAATGGGTTTCGTTCTACGAGAGTTATGATTGGGACCCAAGGCGCCAGTTTAAGTACCAAGTACAGACAGGCTCAGTCAGATACCACAGGTCAATGTTTTTTCGGCCCGAAGCTTGATTTGGGGGAATCACTGACCGGAGGCCGAGGATAGGGAGGCCCGACGGTCGCTGGCCAGGAAGGGAAGACGTAGGCCCTTTATCAGAATCTTAGACATAGTTTCAGAGCTTGAAACAAAACCCGGTGGGAGCAGCTAACGCCGAAGTTGAGGGTGGCCGGCGTCGGGAGCGACTTGTCCGGATTGTCCCTCGTGGGGGGACGGGGCCGCGGGTTCGGCTTCGTGACACTGGGGGTCCCATGTTCACTGGGTAATCGTGCAGGCCGCCATGTTAGGAAACCCGAGTACGACCACCCTGGGTGCTTGGTGGGGTTTGTGGATGCTACCAAACATTCATTCACAACTTCATCCAGGTCCAGTTCTGTCCCTCTCGCCTAATGTTGCGTTTGACGTTTGACCCAGTTCTGTGCCTCCGGCATTCGGGTGCAAAATATTGCCTGATAGGGCAGCCTTTTAGCTGACATAAGATCTCTATGTGTCTTCCCACCACCCAGGAGGCATATTTGTGCTTTGTAATTACGCGTTGCGGCGAAGCAAGCGAACACAGGGACGGAACTGAGCGCTGGTGAACGCCACTTCCTTCTTGTCGCAACTTGATCTGGAACACCGACTCTTTGCCGCGCCGCGTGCGACCAATCCTGGACTTTTCTTCTTTCCAACAGTCCCATGTTTCCACCCGGCCGAAACGAAGGATCCCACTGGTGTGTTTTAAGGTTTTTGGCCAATACCTTAGTTAGGTAAGGGGCCTGGAGAGGAGGATTCTCCGTGGGCGCGGCCGCTACCGAGGCGGGACCCAACCAGACCCGGTCCGTTGTTCAACAGCGTGGTGTATATGGATGTAGAAATATGATGCTGACCAAGAGACCCGGCCGCGTGGGTAAGATGGCGACCCGTGGGTTGGCAAATGAGACGGAATGTCGGCTTCTTAACCATGGCTGACAAAAAGATGCCCGTTGGCGCCGCGACCTAATCGTAAACGTGCCGAGTCCTTTGGGGGTTTCAGTTTCGCCTATGAATAGTCTCTTGCTTTAACTCCATATGTTATGTTGCACTGTTAGGCGCGCTCCTCTGCCTCGCGGCGTATCTCAACAACGTAAGTAATTATCTTCAATCATTATGTCCCATGCTCCCAAAATTGCAAATCTAGCCAGCTTTACTTGTCTTCTGGGGCGGCAATCTCACCATCTTTCGTCGTCCGTAATCTCCTTGGGGGCCATTCGCAAAGGAGGGTCAGGGAAAGTAGCGAGACAACACAAAAATAAAGCATCACCCTCATTTGTTGGCTGTATCCCGCGGCATATATCTGCCGTACTTGTATCTGGAGTCTCAACGGCAAGCTCCGGATATTTTGAGAGGACTGCAGGAGAGCGGCCTGTTCCCTTGGGGACAACAAGTCCGCAGTTTCACTCGCGACATGGTTGCTTAACAAAGCAGAGCAAATCGCCAGGCCGATTGTGCCACCTAGGACTCGTATTTGTGTGGCAGCACCCATCATAACGGCTAAGGATGGTTAATCACGATACTGGTGTGACAGAAGCTTTGGTTTGAGGGGGAAGGGAAGTCTCACGCATATCCGTTTGTTTCACCACCAGAGGCACCATCATTAAAACGGTGCTGAGATTCAAACCGAATCCGCATCCCATCAGAACCTGATAGCCGTATTGATACGACGGCACCTCAAAATGGGAAGAATCTAGCGAGCTGAAGAGGCCGACGCCGATGGTCTGGAGGCTGCAGCCCGCAACAAGGACGTAGAGCGGAGGGAGCCGCAACTTCGACAGCAACAGACTCGCCACGATTGTGGCGATCGGGGAGCAAAGGAGAAGCGGCAGCATGCGGATACCCGCATCAATGGCGCCCAGCCCGTTGACGACTTGGAAGCGTTGAGGAATTGTAATGATGGCCGCCATAAAGGGGAATCCTGTCAAAAACGCGTTTCTGCCCAAGCAAATTAGCTCGCAACATACGTTGTAGAGAGGGCCGCCCGGAGTACTCACAGAAGTAAGCCCAGTGCGAATCTGTTGCAAGCTAGTCTCCAGGGAAACATGGGCTCGCAACTGCCCGTCCTCCGTGAAAGGTTTCGTTCCCACCCGATGAAGAGGATCCAAAACAGGCCGGAGAGCACAAAACACACAATAACGGGGGCGCTGCTCCACGGGTACTCGATGCCTGCCTGCTCCAGGGCAAAAACAAGCAAAATTGACGCCGCCAAAGAGGAAAATGCTCCGACATAGTCTATCCGTCTCCAGGCCTTTTCCGAAACAAGGGTGGCAAAAAAGCGAGCAGGGCCGGGATATGGGAAACTAAACGGGATGGCAATGCTGATAAAGATGAAGGCTACGGCGCCACCAGGGCCACTATGGCAGCAGACGTGTTAGCACAAGTCTATGATGACACAATTACCATGATACCTTGAGAACGCACTTGAGCCAGAAAACCCATCTCCAAGCGTCGTGGTCGGAGATAACGCCGCCGAGCAGGGGACCCAGTACGCTAGAGATGGCAAACACGGATGACATGATGGCGATGTATGTTGGATACTTTGCCGGCGGGACCATGAGTGGTGTCATGACGGTGGCAAGGGAGTAGATCCCAGATCCGCCCATGCCTTGGATGGCGCGGAAGACAATCCTGTGACCATGAGCATGGCGATGACATCTTCTCGGGAGGCGGGCGGTGTCACATACAGCTGCAACATGGTACTGGAGGCACCGCACGCTAGTGAGAACACGGTGAACAGTGTGATCGCACACAGTACCAACAGCTTGGTGCCAAAGATGTCGCTGAGCTTGGCATAGATCACGAGGAAACCTGGCAAAGGCAGCACCTCGGTGTTAGTCTGTGCAACCCGCCCAAGGCCCGGCGCTTCTAACCTGTGTAAGTCAGGAAGTATGCCGTCACCACCCAGCCGGCCTGCCCAAACCCCTGAAGGTCGTTGGCCATCGAGACCAACGACGTGCTGACGATGGTGGTTTCCAGCGTTGAAAGGAGCATGCTGAGACACAAGCTTCATTTGGAAACATCCCCATCCTTGGTCAGCGGTTCTGCCGGAGTAAGCCGGTGGGAGATGTGTCAGAACTCAGAAGCTTACCCGGCCGTCAGGGCATGAAGCCTCCACCCCATTGGGTAGATTTTCGGCTTAGTCTGGTCCCCATCGCGGTCGTCCGATTTGGTTATCTCCGTCTCCGTGCCGGCGGCCGCTGTTTCGGTTTTTGGCGTGGTCGCCATTTCAATCGCCATGGTTAAATTTAATGACGAACTGTTGTTGGGCGTGGCTTGTCGTTCAAATCCAAAACTGGTCGGTTGGCGAAAGATGACAGCTTGTCATGACCACCGACCACGGTGCGTTGATAAGGGGTTTCAAAATACGACACCGTGTGGCTGAGCCAGGGATGCAATCTCCGATGACCGCGTACACCTTTCGAGCGTGCCGAGCCAAGTGTGCCAAGCCAAGTGTGACGAGCCAAGCTTTAGTTACCTCATGATCTTTTGACAGCAAAAAATATCAACATAAGAAGACCACAACATCGCTTGTCGGAAGGCTAAGGCCCAAGTCGCAGAGGCTTTGAGGTTAGCTGAGAAGTACTGGACGTGACATGAAGTCAGAGACAGGAAGATGACATGAAATGATAACGCCTCGACCCTTTTTTTCGTTTCGATTCCCAAGTCCCAAGTCTCCCAACATGAGGGAGGGGACTCAGGGGAGGAATCCACAATTCCATATCCAACCATGATCTCTCCATCCCGCCCCCCTCAACTCCCTCCACCAGCGTTCCGAACAGTTCAATCAATCCAATCCTGGGTCCCCGATTGGATTGGATTGAAGATTTTGAGGTGCGATTGAACTGAACTGTTCCTCAGATTGAACTGAACTGTTTAGTTCAATCTGCCAAGGCCTCCCCCCCGGAAGCAGCTGATCCGTTCCGCTCAGCCCCCAAAAGGTCTCCCCAACAGTCACACCACTCCCTGGCGTTCCTCCTGCTCTAGCTATCTAGAATCCGCAGCCAATTATTGATACACTGAAGCATACAAAGGGTTTCCTCGTGCGTGCGGTTTCTCTGATGACCCAGGGCCAACTTCGATGCACTAAAACACCTCTCGCATTCTGTTGAACAGGGTGGAATAGATAACAACTCAAATGCCATCTTGGAAAGCCGTGGGAAACGGTCACGATTACGCCACCACCATTGATAAGGGGTCTCTTCTAGTGGCAGAACCGGCTCATTGAGGTAGACACTAACCTCATCAACGGATACGCGATCCGGAGGGTCATAGAAGTCATACCCAAACGCCGGGCGATGTGAAGGTCGGTCCCGGGACCCGTTTGATGAATCCGGAGCCGGTCGAGGATAATTGTGGTCAAAGAAAACCCGGAACCGGGCTTGAATGTCGGACGACTTAAGCGGATCATCTGTAAAAAAACGCTCAATCCACCGCATCTTACAGTTCGGAAGTAGTATCATTGCCGCCCAATAAGCTGGGGTGGCGTCCATGATCGCCAGATACTTTTCCAGCTTCTCAATGGCAAGTTTGAGACTCTTTTGGATAAAGGCATACCCAGTATCATCAACTTCATCGTCAATTACCTCCCCAAGTTGAACAACACGCTGTTGAGGGCGTGGCGATGGCGCTGGGTGGGGCTCTGCGGTAGAGGGCCGATATCCAAATGCTGGGAGGTCAACTTCAAAGTCGTCCAAGTGAGCTGGAGGCCGGATAGTTCGCCCAGATCGCCGTTGACTTGGAGGCTCAACACGTTGACTGGGGGTTCAATATCTGGGTCTGGGTCTGACGAAAGCGACTGCATCCGACCGGGATTGAGAGAGTTTCCCAGGGCCGGCGACGGTGGCCGTATACCAACCCAGGGACCCCCATGGAAATCGTGATGTTGACTGGCTGTTCTGGCATACTGTTGATAGAGTTCGTTGAGGTTCCTGTGCAGGGTGTAGGCATGTGATACGACGTCCGCAAAGTTTGGTTTCCGGCCCTCAAACTTCTTTGTAATGATTTTGAACGGTTCCAAGATGCAACGGATCTCTTTGAGCACCACCCACTCTGAAGGCGTAAGCTGGTCATCGCTCGTGATATTATCTGGATCCTTCTTGGTCACGATGTTGACGAAATAATCCAGAGGATCACGTAACATGATTGCCCGGTCGATCATGTGGTAGACTGAATGCCATCGAGTCTCATTGTCCGAACGCAACTGCAGCTTTGCAATGTCCTTGTCGATTAGAATAGCGCCGAATTCTTGCTGTTCTTCCTCTGTCAACTTGCCCTTAGCGATATCCGAAAACAGATCCCGGCGTTGAGGACTGCGGCGAATGTGATGAACCAGGAAGTGGAGCTTTCCAATAGGGCCAGACTTGCGCCATTCCTGAAGAAGCCTTCCCTCTTCCGCTGCGTTGTGGTGTGCCAGGGATTCCGGTGCCAGGGACTTGATGAGCTTCTTGTTGGTTGCTTGAAGGAAGGCCTTAGCAACAAGGTTCAATATGTGCCCGAAACAACGGACCCGGACCTTGCATTTGAGGGCGATGGCTTGCGCAGGGGAAAGCGTTGGATTGAGGTGTAAAAGGACCTTTGTCATTGCCGTATCGTTGTTATCTGCATTGTCGGTTTGGAAATATCCAAGGCAGGGCTGTAGGTCAAACGTCTTGATGACGTCTAGAACACCAGGTGCAATGTTCTCGCCAGCATGAGTCCCCGTAATCCGTGACAGAGTCAGGAGGTGTGTTTGATAATTTCCAGAGCTCTCAAAGTAATGAACAACGACTGCGAGTAGCGCAAGGCCATGAGAGGAGGTCCACAGATCGAAAGAGAGATGTTTCTGATGTGGAGAAGCCTTGAGCTTAATCTTGATTGAATCAAGAAGATCGTGATACATACTTGTGAGCCAGCTTCTTGTTGTATCCCCCCCTTTTGGAAGAAGGGCGTCAGTTAATGGAGCGTTGAAGAGCTGTAGTATTTGACGGTAATACTTGTTTTCCACCGCGGCGAACGGAATGTTTGCCGTAGCCATCCAACAAACAAGGAGGTAACGAAAGCGCTCCCCTTGGGTTCTTGGAACCACGGCCGTCGACTTTTTGTTCTTGTTGCGGCTCAACATCTCGCTAATACTGTGGTTGGTTGCAGCTCGTTTTCTTGATGTTGTAGCTTGGGGGTCGTTCGAATTCGAGTGAGGTTTATCGTCAAAAATACGGTGTTGTTCTTCGAGATGACTTCGTGCGGCCGAAGTCGATTGAGCGTTGAACGTTGCACTACATCGCTTGCAGACGAAATGGAAGCTTTTCGCCTTCATCTTGACTGTATAAATAATCGGTTATTATAACGATAAGCGTTGAGGGCGCTGTTGTGAGAAATAAAACTAACCAGTTGGATCGACGACAAGGGCAACGCAAAAGCCGTATTTCCACACCCAAGAGCGCCTGTCTTGCCGCTTATCTAGCCAGTTTTCAGGTACGTACTTGAGGCCCTTCTTGCAGGTCACAACAGGCCATTGCTCGGGGACGATTGACGCTGGAGGGTCCTCCCCAAGCGCCTCGATCTGCTGAACTAGGGAAAGCGCATGGCCAAGCCTCGAAAAGGTGCTGTTTTCGGTGGTGACGACAGGCCCGGTGACGACGGCGGCATTCGTCGGGGATGTGGCAGTAGAGCTCGTGTCTGAGGTAGCCATTGGGCGGTAGGGTTGGACCTGGTCGAAGGGCGGTTGATGATGGCAAGTTCAATCCAACAGCGATTGACCCTGTTTGAACAACGAGACTGTTAGTTATCGATAACGTTCGGTACCTCACTATCAGAATAACGGCAAGTATTGTCGCTTATAACCCTAACCCTGTAAGTTCAATCGAGCTCAGTTCAATCCTGGAGCTGGATCTGGATTGCACTGAGGCCCAAAATGGCCGGATTGGATTGGATTGGATTGATTGGATTGAACTACTGAACTGAAAAAATTGAACTGTTCGGAGCGCTGCCCTCCACCGCGCCAAACAACCCCCCACAACCACTCGGCCACCTCCCTCTGATACGCAACCGTCTTCATCTCAGCATCCATCCTCGCCACCTCATCCCCCCACAGATATTTATTCCTCCACGCCACCGAATCAAACCCATGCACCACATCCGGCACCAACAACCACCTCGTACTCCCGCCCTCCCACTCCTCACACCACCCAAACCGCCGCCCATCCCCCGCCCGCCCATCATCCAAACACCCCCTCCAAACCGCCACCCCTTCCCTTCCCACCCTTTCCCCCACCCCCGGCACCACCACCACCACCTCCCCATTTCCCCGCCCCCTCGCCCACCGACACGCCGCCACCCAGCTCTCCATCGCCAGACAATCCAGCTCGGCAGCCACCACGAACACGTGCGGCGGCAGATCGCCGCGCGCCGCGAACGCCGGCGACACCAAGCCCGACGCCGCGTCGTGCCCGTACGGGATGTAGCTCCACGCGCCCGAGGGGAGCAGCACGCGCGCCATCCAGTCGAGCGCCGGGCCCCAGCCGCGCGGGCCGCGCAGGGTGGGTTTGTAGGGGCGGGTGTGGAGTTTTTGGTGGGGCGGGGTGGTGAAATCGAGGATGCCCGTGATGGAGATGACGGCGGTGGGTGGGGGGTTGGAGCGTCGCGGTGCGGGGGTGTGGGTGTGGTTGGGGTTGGGTGGGGAGGGGGGTGGGTTGGGGGTCGGTGCCGGAGTGGACGGAGGGGAGTTGCGAGAGGGCGAGGGCTAGGTTGGCGCCTGCGTCGAAGCCGGCGAGGGCGACGCGCATGCGGTCGATGGGGAGGGATTCGTCGTTGAGGATGGCGTGGTAGAGGGCTTCGACGTCGAAGAGGGGGGCGGGGAAGGCGGCCCAGGGTGCTTTGGCGTAGTTGAGGGCGATGACGAGGATGGTGTAGGAGTCGGCAAAGGTGCGGTTCCAGGGGTCGTCGTCGGCTGGTGTGCCGACGGTGAAGGCGCCGCCGTGGATGGTGAGGAGGGTGGGCAGGAGCGCGGGCGAGGTGAGATCGTGGTGGGAGGGGAAGAAGATGCTGTTTTTATGGTGAGTGTTCGGATCAGTGGTATTGAC
The DNA here is from genome assembly GCF_000143365.1 of Chaetomium globosum CBS 148.51. Taxonomy (NCBI): domain Eukaryota; kingdom Fungi; phylum Ascomycota; class Sordariomycetes; order Sordariales; family Chaetomiaceae; genus Chaetomium; species Chaetomium globosum. Next base: position 1,015,707 of record NT_165979.1, read on the forward strand.
ATTTGCGAGGCATTAGGATGTGACAGGCTTACCGGATAGGGAGGCGTTGTCGTATGGGGTAAGCTTTGACGATGTCAGGTCGACTTGGGGCAGGGTAGTACATGTCGCGTAAGCCGCGGTACACCTCCACTGGCACGTTCAACCCCTGGATCATACTAACAGACGCCGCACGGAAGGCTCTTTCCATCACCGACGGCGCATCCCATTCGTGACGCCGTATCTCATGTCGAGATAGGTAGTGCTCTGTTGTTGCCCCGTTCCTGGCCCTGCTCCTGCTCCGTGGCCGCCGAACCCTCTGACCCTCAAAGTAAGCTACTGAAGGGGAGGGTGGGATATCAACGGCCCAGTCCCTACTGCTGGAAGCCGTGGGGCGAGAGTAAGGGTAGGTGTCTACGGCCGCAGCCCTGTAATTCCTGGGCTCCCCGGGTAGCTGCCCTTGAGGCAGTTGTTGCAGTGGGTTTCCGGCGAAGTTTGCCTGGCTGAGGGTTTGGATATCTACATAGTTTCCTGGCCGATCCGGGGCCGGAAATTCTGGTTGGTATCGATTGATTCGCCAAACATTGTGATACAGCGGTTCTGTTTCTGCCCCCAAAACACTCTGGCAATGTGGCTTATTTGGCTCCCTTGAAGGTCCCGGTGACGCTGTCTCATGATGGTCCCGTTGCTCCTTTTGTTGTAGTAATTCATCGGACAAGAGATCTGAAGGTAAGTGGTAGTGTGCCTGCAACTGGGTGACGGTTTCGTTTTCCACAGAAGGGGGGGTTCTGGAACCCACGGGCTGAAACACGGCCGCGTATTCAATATTGTCGCCCAAGTTCTCCCCTTCTGCGGGATAAGAACCGCCTGGTCCCCCCCAACGAGCATCGCTTCCGCCACGTTCAGGGGTTTCTTGCGGGGTCAAAGGCATGTCCATGATCAACGCTGTATTTGACCCCGTTTTTGGTGGTGGCGTCGCCGGTCCCCTGGTGGAAATGACAATTTGATCATGCTCAAGGGGATCTCTTGCCGCGGACCTTTGATATTGTAGGTTTTTTGAATCGTCTACATTGCTGGCGGTGATGGACGAACAGGGCTTCGGTGCCATATCCGGGGTAGGCGGCCTCTCTGGTGTTTGGGAAACTGGTGTTTGTGGCCTCCCATCAAGCAGAGTTTTGTTAACTTCTCGTTCCCCCGGGGGCTCATCCTTGGCGATATTGCTCTCCATTCTTGGTTGTTCTGTGACTTGTACTCCATCACCCAACGTGGCCTCCTGCTTTTTGAAAGCCCCGAAAGCCAAGGCCAGGTCGGGAATCTGAGGCACGACACTGATTCGATGTTTCGATCCCATGTCTCGGCTCCTACTCTTGCTTCTACTCTTGCTTTGGCTGCGGCTCCTTGCCTCCCACTCCTCGATACGTTCTCGGGTGCTTGTACTGCTCTCTCTTCGGGCAGATGGTGCCACAGCCACCGCATCGTCACGCCAGCTCGTCCTTTTAGCATTGTCGCCCCCACTTTGTCTCATCCTCCCTCGTTCTCGCTCACTTTGTGGTTCGACATGTTGTAATTGCTGAAGGGCACCGGCCAGGTCAACGGGCGGATAGTCGTGCGGCGTGGGATTCTGATTAAAGCTGGGGTGGGTGGTGCCGTCAATGCTATTTTTTCGAGATCCCAAATGAGGGACATAGAGGGTAGAGAAACGCCGCGGCGTGGGCTCATAGTTAGGCATCGCGACAGATTGTGTTGGTGACTGGCAGTTTGTGTTGCGAGAAATGATGAAGACATTTGGAGCGGTGGAATTTCAAGCCGCAGTTGCATGGCGGCGTGATGATCGACAAGAAGGTCTTTGCATTACAAGCTTCAAGTTGCACCCGGTTCGCGGCTGAACGCTGCTTCAACACGACCCAGCACCGGGATGTTCGCATAACCTCCCGTGTTTCATAGTGACGTGGCGAGCACCGGGCTAATCGAATACGTCAAACATCGTGCCCCGTGCTTAGCATTCATTCCCAACGGCTTTGTGGGACACATCGAGTCACAAAGGGGTCAACGTTTGTCATTCATTGGAAGCCGTTTCAAGAGCTTATAACACCTCTTTATCGTTGCTGGAAATTTACATATTATTATTATTCATACTCCGCTATGCCCGCAGGCGCGCCGGTCCCTCAACTGCTAATTCTTCTACATACAGAGGAAACCGTACCCTAAGGCCGGATGAAAAACTCCGTCCGTTGCCCACACTCTGAATCCTTCATACTACAGATGCCGGGGCCTGGTTAGCGTCGCCGAGCCTGCCGTAGCTCTCGAATGCAATCGGCTATCCCCGGAAGTCATCAATCACCGTTCCTCCCGTTTCCGCAACCAACAGTTTTTTCGGTCTCCACATCCTAGGTCGGCATACTACTACAGAGCTCACCCTCTGTAGATTTCCGCTTTTGTTAGGCTGGCGATACAACCCTGGGTTTTTCTCAGCGCTCGGTCCCAGCTCCTGGCACTCGGGTTTTTCCGCTCCGAGTTACGCGGTTTTTTCCCGGTTCGTTGATTTGGTCAGGGGGCCCAATCCCCTAACCTCCGAGACGACGGCTATACCTCGGGATTCCTTCCCCGGCTGGCTAGGCCGGACTCTGAACGTCCTCCAGTTTTTAGGAGGGTGAGGGGAGCCGGGTTCGAACCGACGATTTCTGCAGCCATGCAGAAGACTTGCCATGCGCAGCACGTTCCAACTACGCCATCCCCCCTGGAAATTTACATAGAAGTCTTAACAAGTATGTGAGAGATGAGCGGAAGGGGTCGCGAGGCTCAAAGGCACTGCAAGTACCACTCTACACTCTATTCCGTTAATCGAAAGCTGAAGAAAGAGAGGAAAGATACAAGATAGCGCGTTGGCAACGCGAGAAGGCATGCCCAGAACGGAGCTAGTCCGGATACGGAAGTGCACCTCCAACCCCAACCCTGGGTGCGCTTCCCGTCACAACCTAAAGTATGTTTTCCTATTCCCCCTTTTGCAAATCCTTGATGCTGCTTTTCAGTCTGATTGATGTCCACAGGGGGAACCTCTCCTTCTACCTGGGAGGAAAGTCGCCCTCGGATGACAAGGACTGGTCCCCCAACATGCGGGCGGTGCGGGCGACGATACGTTTTGCCATTGCCACAGGTCGTCTGAGGACTGAACAACAACAGAATGAAGCAAACAAACCTCACCATCCTAAACCCCGACTAACACCCCCCTTCATCTCGTGTCACACGGAGTAAGCGCGCTTCAGCCGCCGAAGATAGGACGTTGGACACTTGGAGACTAGCCTTCAAGCCAGCTTACTATTCGTACTACTAACCCACGAGCATCCGCAGCAGAGAGGGCAAAATTGTAAGGAGATAAGCCAGAAAAGGAGGATGTACGGGCTTCATGAGACCAGGATCCATTTTAGGATATGTATTAGTAGATTACATGATAGTTGCCCTTTCGGGTTAGGCCCGCTGGGCGGAATAAATTTTGTGTGTGTGTGTGTGTGTGTGTGTGTGTGTGTGTGTGTGTGTGTGTAGCGACCATCCCCGATTCATAACCCCTGCATCATCAAGCCTGGTTATTCACACGGCGGTGGAAATAATTCGGCGATCACGGCGTTGATCGCTTGCGTATGACAGCCTGGGCAGCGACAGTACTATTTTACAGTTCAGTTGAGGAGCCCCTATCCGTACCAAGTTGCATCAATGGCACAGGTCTCGTACGTCTATGCGCTTACCTTCACTACTCCTGGTAGATTGCTAGCCGTGCCTTCATACTCCACGCATTTGATCATGGCCTCTTTGCTAACAGGCCCTTGCGCATTGAGAGCTACCTGTGCTATACATTGGCTTGAGTTCATAATGTCGTGGCACGCCAGATCAGTGTCGGGGCATTGTTCGAATTCAGTCGCAATAGCCCCGTGAACTCCTAGCCATAAGCCTAGGAAAAGTGAGTCGATACGCATTGTTCTGGGCTGAACACGGTAGGTCGTTGATGTATGATGTATGGCCAACATAAACCGAGGAAAAACGTACGTGTGATATTTTGCTCCGGTTTGACCTGAGTCTTTGCACTCTACTTATACACCCGAGACTCACCCGCACTGCAGGTCCTCATTCGTTAATACTTAGCCGTGTAGGTCGGTGCTACCACCGGGGTCTGGCTGCATCGGCAATGGCAAATTCCTTATCACCGTAGACTTCTCGAACTCCCGCCTTCGGCTTCTTAATCTACTCCAAATATTTAATCTATCCCCTGCCCTATCAGAAGCTCATGGGGTGTACACCGAAACCCCAGAGGTAGCTTCATGCCCGGTATTTCCGGGTAGAGTTTCCCCTTGGGTTTGTCCTGGTCTTCGCCATCTGACACGAGCTCTCCCCTGTTCCGTGACTACTGCAATCTTTCTCGACAGGATCCTTGACACGCAAAAGACATGATGCGACCTTGGTTGCTTACCCTGTTGTTAGCTGCGCAAAGCAGTGCGGTGGTCCGTTTCCACTGCTCTCAGTTGGTGGTTGAAAGGCTCGACCCTCTGGTCAACCCAGGCTCCATCCCCTCGAGCCATGTTCATCAAATCGTCGGCGGGGTTTGTCCCCTTCGCATCCCAAGTCGCAAGGTCTAACTCCGGGGCAACGACACTCTAATAACTTCTCTCTTAGAATGCCTTCAATGCGACAATGGACCCTAGCAGGGACCTACCCGCAGAGTCGAGTTGCACAACCTGTCAGTTCGCCGATGACTTCTCCAACTACTGGACAGCGGTCCTCTACTTTCGGGCACAAAACGGCAGCTACAAACGGGTCCCCCAGCTAGGCAATAACCAGTTCGAGACGGCTCGGGGCGGCCTCACCATCTACTACATGCAAGATGCCATCTACGACCAGGCCCAAAAATCCAAAGTCAAGGCCTTCCAGCCGGTAACTACCTACCTACCTTACCTGACCCAACTCTTTCCTCCCAACCCCCCACTAACCCACCCTACCCCCACAACCCAGGGCTTCCGCATGTTCGTCGGCGACATCAACGCGCGCAACCTCACCGCAGCCAGCCACTTCCGCCAGCTGACCTACGTGTGCATGGACACATGGACAAGCCGGGCCCCAGAAACCATGGCCTTCCCGACGCGCCCCTGCCCCGAGGGCATCATGACCTCGCTGCGCTTCCCGACCTGCTGGGACGGCAAGAACCTCGACAGCCCCGACCACCGCGCCCACATGAGCTACCCGGCGTCGGGCACCTTCGAGAGCGGCGGGCCGTGCCCCGCGACGCATCCCGTGCGCGTCGCGCAGGTCATGTACGAGGTGGTATGGGATACGAAGCGGTTTGAGGGGCTGGAGTGGCCGGCTGATGGGAGGAGCCCGTTCGTGTGGTCGTTTGGGGATGTGACGGGGTACGCGACGCATGGGGATTATGTGTTTGGGTGGAGGGGGGATGCGTTGCAGAGGGTGTTGGATGCGCCGTGTTGGTTTGATACCAATTGTGCGAAGGAGTCGGTAGGTTATTTACGTGGCGTGGTGTCCTGTCTTTGGTGGTGTTTGGGGGTTGGATTGGGAACTAGATTGAAACGGGCGCTGACAATTTGGGGGCCAGAACTCTACGCTGCAGTCGATCGAGGCCATGAACAGCTGCTCGCAAGAGAGGGTCGTTGACGAGGATATTGATGGATGTAAGTGATATTTTCCCAAGGTTACATTCTGTGACGTTTGCTGATGAAATATTCCCCAGGGCTGGACGAGCTTCCGGGGGGGTTCCAGGCAGACCATGGCGATGGTGAGATGTAACGTCTGAACGGCGAGGAAGGGGAAGAGATTGGATGATGACGGTCGGGTTGGTGGCCGGCAGGCTGCCCTTGACCGGGGCGCTGGGGTTGATTTATAAATTGAGAGATTGTCAGAAATTGAACCATGAAAGCACTGGAAACCTTGGATAAAAGGGGTTGCGCGAGCCGTTGTACGTCGCACAACCCTTCTCCACTAAGTCTCAATACTGATCCTCCCCACCCTCGCCCCCTCATTTGCTCAAGCATATGAATTGGTGGCGGCGCCATACGTGAACGGATACGATCCTGGAAGGAAAGATTGTGGGCTAAAGCAAGAAGTACGTGCATGATTGGGGTTGCTGCCACTTGTAACTTGACATTGATATACTATCTGCTCCCAACCCAATATCATATCCTACAGGTCCTGCGTCTTCTGCATTTCGTACATGCACATTACATGCCTTCATAACTCGCTACTCGGCGTCGTCACTACCGGTGCCGGTACGGGAGCCACCTTTGCGGCCTGCCCTCACGAGACACGTTCGACTGCAGAGTTCAAAGCTGCCAGACGAAGCCAGACCAGCCCTGAGAAGCAATATCGCGCTGTGTGGGGTTAGCCAGGAATTGATGGCCAGGACGGAAAGTACCACATGTGGTCATACCTGCTTGTCGGGGTCCATGCTGGCGAAACCGCCCGAGTGGCTAGCTTGGCCGCCCTTGGAGGCGATGTCGCGCACCTCTTCCTTGGGACTGGCGGAGGGGGAGTCAGCAACAGGTATGGCGGGAGGATACTAAGTAGAATAAGAGACGGAAATCTACCGGTTGGCGAAATTGCCGGGATTGGTGTTCTGGGTGCCGGACATGATGAATGTTTGGTGTCTGTTTTGACGAAACCTTTTGGGGTTTATTGAAGGGCTGTAAGTCTGTTCAATTGAGATACGACTGTACGAGGTGTGGTGTGATGTGGATTAAAGATGTTTTAGATTGAAAGGATTGGGCTCTTAAATGCTTTGCGTGACTCTACAAAAACAAATACCCGCTCCATGAGGGCCGTTCGTCATGATGATGTCAATGCACAATGTCGCCATATCTTGGATCCAGCGAAGGCGGGATCGGCCAGTTGATTCGATTGCCCGCTCTGCGATCTTGGACTTTCCATACATGACATCAACATCCTCAAGATCTTCATTCTTCCCCACCCGACGGGGCTTTCCTCCAGGGGGTTGAGAGACTCGATTCCTCCAATCGCTAGATAGGCAAATAGGCATACTCGAGACATGTTCCATCCGGAGCGGTAACTCCGGATCGCCGCTCGGATCCCGGCAGCTCAATTGGTGCCAAGCCGGCCTCTCAATCCGGAAATGAGGGAGCACCGATGCGATATGTTATGACAGCATGAAGGCCGTAACTATTCGCAAGGACGCCAAGGATGCGCCTCGAAGGTGACGTAGGGGCACTCCCAAAACAATCCAGTAATTATTGTTGTGCCAAGAGAGAGCGTCGAGGTAGGTATGTACCTAGCTTAATTTATTCACTCCGCCCCTGAATTGAAATTCCACCGGCGGCTGCGCCGCGCGATAGGGTTGCGGCACGGCGGGTGCCTAGCTCGCATTTCAGGACCGAAGGCACCAAGACAAAGGGCCAGGCGCCCATTTCTGCTTCTCTTTCATAGGCAACAAGGCGCTTGGCGGGTGCATGGTGTTTAGACATGGTCCCCTAGGCGGCCACGGTCAGCTAGGTACCTAGGTAACTTGGCGCAATCCTGGGCAATGTGCGGAGTACAACTCACCTAGTAGCCCAGGTCTTATCATAGGTATCTTCAAGTCCGAGCTCGGGATGGTTTCAACGTTGATCGGATGGCGGTTGTAGGCCGAGTCGACGGCCGCGACGCTGCTCAAACCGCCGACTAGGCACTACAATGGAAGGCTGCTATTACGGACAAACTAAAACACTGGGCTGTTTCGTTACGCTGGAGACAAATAGACGATCGTCCGCCGTGTATTGCTCCCTAATATAAAGCTCCATGTTCCATGAAGACATCCCGGAATCGTAGTAAACACCATCTTTACATCGAGTGGCCAACAACATTCCCCGCAACTTCCTTTACACCACTCTCACATCCTTAGCCCTGCAGAAATGTCCACCGGCAACACCAAAACTACGCCGACTCCTCGGCTGCCGCTTTTCGGCGTCGAAATCGAGCTCTTTGTTAAAGTGAAGCCAAAGGTTGAAGTGCTGACCTGGAAAAAGAGACACGAAAACCCAGCCTCCGTACCGGAGTATTGGCGAAACTGGGATTTCAACCTTAAAAACAACCCGCCGGACCGTGACGCCCAAATCAAAATCATTCATCATCGGAGAGAAGTCGGCAGGGCGATTCAGGCCGACATCGATGCCATGCTCGGCCCCAAAAATGGATGGCATTGCGAACCGGAACCGAGTTTATCAGAGCGAACGCTCACACTGCCCATCGACCCCAGAAAGTGGTGTACGTATGCCCGGCCTCTCCTGTGCGTCTTTACGAGGTGAGCTAATGTGGCATAGGGGGGATCGAGCTTGTCTCACCGCCCATGTCGGTAACCAAGCAATGGCAGCAGGAGATAGAGATGGTTTATAAGGCGGTCTGTAAAAACTTCGACATCTGGACGAGCGACTTCTGCGGCTGCCACGTCCACGTATCGCCTGGACCGGTCAAAAGCAAGGAAAACGACTACTCCGTGCCCAAGCTCGTGAGGATGGCCAAGACTTCATACTTTTGGGAGAAGGCTCTCTGCGAATTCCTCCCGCCGGATCGCCGGGACACCACTTATGCCCGCCCAAACTACAAGTCTTTTGCGACCACGGAATATGAAGAAGTTGAGCGTGCAGGTTGGGGACCACTATTTGACAAGCTGGATGAGCTGGCGGCCGGCCGAAGGGGTCAGTCCAACTTTCTCCAGGAGATCCAGGGCGGCCTTGTTCATGGGGACCGGTATACCTCCTTTAACTTTGAGGCATTCATGGATATTGGGACGGTTGAATTCCGCCGCCAAGCGGGGGTTCTCTCGCCTATCACTACCGCCCATCGCATTCTTCTCGCCGTGGGCCTTCATTTAAGCGCCATGAGATATGATTTCGACGGGGCTAAGACCCGGATGACGCACCCGACCGCCGAAGAACTGCGCAAGGAGCTCGCCGGCTGCATCAAGAAGCTCCCCGAAACCTGCCACGGCACTCGATTCCTCAACTTCCTCACCTGGTGTCAGGAAAGCTACAAGGGCGGCAAACGTTACACAGAGGAGCAGATCAACGCGCGCGAGGAGGCCTTGCGCAAGGGACGCCCCCCGCCGGAGCAACGCTCCGCCGTCCCGCCGCCACCCCCGGCCGAGAACTCCCAGGGAACCACCGCCAGTCAGCCCGGAGGTCGCACAACGGCCACCAGCAGCTCTGCCGCCGCCCAACCCACCCAGGCATCCTCGGCGGGACGCGGCGGGGCCCGTGACACCGCCCCGCCCGGCCGCCAGACACCGGCCGCTGGCCGTGGCGGTCCCACGGCGGGCAGGGGCGGCGCTACCCAAGGAACAGCCGGACGTGGCGCTCCCCAAGGGACAGCCGGCCGCGGCGCTCCCGCCTCCACCACCACCCCGCGCGCCTCCACCTCCACAGGCACGGGCACGGCCAGAACCGCCGCTCCGCAGGGCACATCCACCCCCGCCCGCACCTCCACCACCAACCAAGCCACGGGCACGGGCACGGGCACGGGAGCCGCACGCCCCCGGGCCTCGGGCAACAATGCGTCGTCCGCGTCCAACTCAAACGGGACCGCGCCCCGGC
>NT_165979.1:1025465-1028155 GCF_000143365.1 Chaetomium globosum CBS 148.51
GTTTGTCTCACCTGGGGGGGGGGAAATATTTGCAGCAGCACCATCAGCCCCCGCCCAGGTGGGCGGTGGAGCCAGGAGGTGAAATTTCTAATTTCTTTGTTCTTTTTTGGGGTTTTGGGGAAGGGGGGGGGGGGGGGGGGCAGGAGCTGGAAGGGGGTTAACTTGGGGGTATTGGGGACTGGCGTGGCTGGTGGGGTCAGGAGTTACATGTATGATGCTGTGGAGGACTTGGTGCGGGGGGAGAATATGAACGGTGCCACGTTCAACTGAGTTGGGTCGTTAACATAGGATGGGTTTTGCTTTTCCCCTGATTTTCAGACTCCTGACGCAGTAGATATGTCCTCGATTGAGTATCCGCTAGTTCTGCCTTGACAAGTCGTCATTCCATCGATGAGCTGAGCAATGAGGGGGCTAGGTGTGATTGAAAGTCCGATTCATTCGCAACATGAACCTACCAGAGTCCGATACGGTCAATGTCCCCTTCCACCTTGTCAGGCCTCCCACGTCAAGACTTGATCATTCTCCGTTCATAAACTCATAATTGACTAATCCCCACCCCATCAGGCTGGTCCGACGACTGCATATTTATACCTTCCTAGGTTTCCTAGAATCCTACAGAATTCTTATCTCAGGACATCATTGTCGTTTCTCGGACTGCGGTGTTTCACATCATTCTCCGCGGCGCCGTGCGGACAGGCGTTGCTTGTCCGCGGCACTCAGCAAATAAATCCACTGGCTCTCCTCATGCGTGATTTGCGGGCAGTTCGAGAAGGGATTGTGGAGATTGACCAAACGGGGCGCACAGGTGGAATGCCACGGACTAGAGCTCAGCTCGTTCTCCATTTTCCTCAAGTCGTCTGTAAGCACCGGGAGAGGATTAGAGAGATACCAGTGCCATATTGCGCCGCGACTATCCGTCTCCATGGGGTTCCCCAAGTGCAAGAAGATGGTAGACCGAACGCGTTTATCGCAATACCTTCTTTCCTGCCCGCCATCGTCCCAGGGTGCCTGGCAGCGGGTCGTTGGGATGCTGCGTTTCTCCGCGTTGTCAATTTGCCAGAGTACGCGCGACCAGAAGTCGAGCCCGTTGTCGATAAGCCGGCCGCGAGTGTTGATGATGTTTCCTACACGCCGAAATCAGTTTAGTCTTGCTCCCAACAACAAGGACGCTCCTAGTATCACAGCATTTCAGTTTCAGAAGAACGACTCGCTGAAAAAGCCATCCGGCCCCAACGGCACGCCCTGCTCAAACAAATTCTTGCGTATTTCCTCCACCGTCTCGATGCCATTATCGCCGTGCAACGGCCAATACATGACAAAAGCCATCCCCAGCTCCGTCAGCTCCCTCTCCCAACCCAACTCCCACGCCACATCCATAAGCCGCAACACATCCATCAGCGGAAGCTGACCCGGCTTCACCTCCTTCCACACCACCCCCAACTCCTGGCCCACCCCGAACCACTCCTGCAGCGCCTTCAGCATCCCATACTTGATCCCCTGCACCACCACCTCATACACCAACCCCACCCCCATCGGCACCGCCACCAGGTCCCACGGCCCGTGCGCCAGGGCCAGCAGCACCCGGAACACGTCCACCTTCTCCTAGGGTAAACAGACCACACGGCACCCCTCCTCGTCTCGTTCCTCCTCTTCCCCGCCATCATCACCATCACCATCACCATCACCACCCTCCTGTCCCTCCCCATCCGCCTCCGCCTCCGCCTCCCCCCTCCGCCAAGCAGCACGGTACGCGTGCTGCTCCAAAACGCGGTCCCCCCCGGAGCCGACGCGGCGGAGCGTGTGGGAGCACACTTTGAAATCGCGCTGCTCCTGGGTGGCGGCGGGGGCGGCGTGACCCCCGACGCGCAGCACGATGTCGCCGAAGTCGTCGAGGATTTCTTTGGGGGGGGAAGGTCGATGGCGGCGGCGTTGGGGGATGCGTGGGGGGCGGAGGTTGAAGTTCGGGTTGGGAATGAAGGGGCTGCGGTTCAAGCTTGGTCTGGGGTTGGGGTTGGGGTTGAAGCCTGGTCCAGGGTTGGGGCTGGGGATGAAGCTCGGGTCGGGATGGGTGTTGAAGCCTAGGTCGGGGTTGACGTTGGTTTTGGTGGTGATGTTGGCTTTCGCGACCGCGTCGGCGTCCATGGCTGACAGGAGGTCGGCGATGGAGGGGTATTCGGGGGGCTGTTCTTCGGCCATGGTGTTTGCGAGTTGGGTGAGCTTGGCTATGGTGGCGGGATGGTTGTTCTCAGGTTCTGGAAGTTGGATATGTCGCTGTTGTGCTTATTGGATGGTTGTGTTGAAATAAACTGCTTAGGTAGTTAGGTTGTGGAACTTGGGCAGTTAGTGGTAGATGGACGCTTGTTTCGATTGTTCGATATTGGAATAAGAATGAGCTTGCTCGCCTGTGGTGGTTAGATGGTTAGTGGTAATCGGATGGCTGTGATTATTTGAATAATGATGAACTTGAGAATGGGATTGGGAATCCGGAAAGGTCCAAGCGAGGAGAGAAGGGCTATGCCATTTACAGAGCCCTTCAATCTTTGGCGGGACCTTCCTAACTGGAATTCGGGTAGGAGAGGGGAGGTGCGCCATTCATGAGAGACTTCAACCCCGGATCGTCCCTACCTACCTACCTAGGTACCTATCGCACCCTTTTCGTCTGATGCCTCTCATTCGACTCCGACCCGTTA
>NT_165979.1:1029851-1031697 GCF_000143365.1 Chaetomium globosum CBS 148.51
TCCCCAACCCCGGACCCGTACCCCACTCTTGGCCGACATCCGTCAAAAAAACCCGAAGGTGATAGCAACGGTCCCAAGGCTTCGTTTAAAAAAGGGTCGGCAGCTTGGTGAGGAGCAAGTATCCAAGTTTGTGGGAAAGAGTGCCGTCACCGACTCGCTGAGACTAGTGCAAACCTGGTGTCGTGACAAAGCGCCGCATCCCGGGGGTGAAGGTCATTTGAATGCTGGGTGTAGCCGCTTGTAATTGTATTTGGTGGACTTTTGACAAGCTGGACTCTCAAACTGACTCTCTTTTACCTGTATGCCCCGATACCTTTACGGTCTCCCATGTCGCATTGCGGCGTTGGTGGCCGATCCCCGAAAGCAGCGCCCTTGGCCTTCCCGGTTTGACCTGCCCAAGTCAGAAATACCATTGCGCAAATTCTGGGAAGGGGGAATTCTGGTGTTAGATCCCGAGATAAAACTGAACTGTGACGAGTTTTTTGACAATCGGTTCGATGTCGAGGGTTGACTGGTCTCGGTGAAGGCCTGTCGTTGCAAAGGATTATCTAATCCTCAAACTTACACAGGGATTGAAAGGTGGAGTCTCGGCGTGGACCCACTCGCCCCACAAACAGGAGCAGCAGACGGGACCCACACTCGCCCCACTGCTTCCCAGAATCCTGGACAAAAAGTGGCCGATTTTAGGGGAGTGGGGCATTTGAATTTTGATCTATTCTAACTGGCTGGGCCGGTGTCTGCTTATAGTTATAAGCCAAGCAAAAACGGCCAAAACACAGGCCTAAGCACGGAGGCAACCGGACGCCGAATGTTAACCAAACCTCAACCAGAAGGAACGAGATGAAAGCATGCGAGGTTACTCCACTTATAGTTTTTTTTGCCTCGCTAGCTGATCTCTCTCCTTCAAGTGCTGGCTTCTGCTGTCATTCCCTTGTCCCGTTTCTTGACTCAAGAGTCAAGGACATGCTGTACCTACCTATACAGGTATGCAGAGTCGCTAACAATGATACGCAACCTCGGTAGGTACGTAGGTATCAAGTTATTTTTGGCCTCTCGGACTACAACAGCTCAATACCTACTTGCTCGGATTTGATCAAGATGGCAATAACGGAGATCGATTTCTCCGCGTCAACCATCATCCCCATCTTGACCCGACTCCTGTGCTACTACTCCAAACTCAGAGTCCAAAGTCCTCCAGTCCACTGCTCTTCCAAAATTCACCATTTCCATCAAGCTCCGTCCACAGTAACAACCTCCCTCCAGCTGTTTAGATCCACCCCGTGCATCGCCGCCGGAAAATGTCACGGCACCAAGCCTGACCTGCTTGGGTCACGTGGGCAGCACGTGCCCACGCGACCTGGACCCACACTAGCAGCAGGATCCAACCAAGGCAAGAGGTAAATGGTGCAGCGAGAAAGAGGGAAGAAGTAGGGGGCTTGTACGAGTTCAAGGCAAACCGATTTGATCCGGATGTAGTTAGCGTGCTAAGGCCCTATAGGCCCAGTGCCTCCGGGCGAAATAAATTCCATCCATCCATCCAGCAGCAGGATCGGAAACTCGAGAAGGCGGAAAGCAACAACAAGGAGAAACTGAATGTCAAAATACCTTCTGCTTGTTCTGATAGTTAAGGCGCATCGATCAAATCCGAGAAAGGCACCCCGCGGGGGGCTGCCCGCATCCCTGAAGTCCCCAAGATGGCGTCGAACGCGAACATTGAAGACACCCATGACGCGCTGAACTCGCCGCAACCGCGACGCCGACCACTGCGCTCCCCTAAACCGTCCGCCAAAGTCCGCGAAACGTTGATTCCCCTCGAAAACAAGGCAAAACCGACCAAGAATACGTC
>NT_165979.1:1032008-1057194 GCF_000143365.1 Chaetomium globosum CBS 148.51
CCATCTCGACGAGCCCAAACCTGTCGTACGCAAATGTCGCCAGAACCCCACCGGATAGTTCCCCTGCGAACCTAAACTCAATATCGTCTATGGAAACCACTCCGTCAAGTACGACCGATTCGCTGTTCTGCACGATCGACACTTCCAGAGTAGAGAGCGGAGAAGGTGATAAGACTTCGGTGGGGGCAATTAGGACAATCGTTGAGAGAGAAATCCGGGGAAGGGGAGACTGCGTCAATTGGCGATGTCGCGCAGTGACAAAAGATCCAAAGAACCCGAGCCGGGTTAGGATTGCCTGTAGGGACGAGGCCGAACTCAAAATTGTCAAGGAGGTTGCAGAGAAAAAGATGGCAACAGGCACCCGAGTGCTACGGGACGAGCTTTACCCGATCAAGGTCGACAATGTCAACCGCTCGGTGGTTCTGGACGACGAAGGCAACATCCGAACTGGAGCTGCGGAGGCATTCAGTCAAGAAAACGAAACCACAGTGGCGAAGATTGCTTGGCTGAGCAGGAAAGATACAGCGAAAGCGTACGGATCGATGGTGGTTTACGTCACCAAAGGGAGCGATGCAAGGAGATTGTTGAGTGAGGGTTTCTTCCACGCTGGGGGAGAATCCGGATACACACGGGTATTTGAACGCCGGGTGCGTCCGGAGCAGTGTTACAACTGCCAGGAAATCGGACACAAAGCCTTCAACTGCAAGAAAGCCCAGGTGTGCGCAAAATGTGCCAAGCAAGGCCACCACCACAGCGGGTGCAAGGAAACGGTCATGAAGTGCGTTCTCTGCGGAGGACCACACGAATCTTTCAGCCACAACTGCCCGAAGCTTTATCCTACTAGCCAGAAGTAGGATACATTCTCTCGACTTGACAGTTGAGACCACTAACTCTTCTCCCCTTCGACTAACTGACCCCCCAAGCACCCTCGTGGCACTAACCGCAGGACTCGCTTTAGCTGCTGAAGATAGGACGCTAAACACTTGGAGAACATAGCCTTCAAGCGCGCCTGCAATTTGTCAACTAACCACGAGATTTCGACGATAAGTCAGATACGGTTTAGGGAATACTGCATCAGGAATGACAAATTTAAGGGCTGGTACGAGATCAAGGCAGAATCACAGGGAGGGATTATGTAACTAGCATCATGGCCCTTTAGGCTTAGCGCCTCCGGGCGGAATAAATATCCATCCATCCATCCAGCAGCAGGATCTCCTCTCCGTTAGCGTCCCCTTGCGAGAGCTTCCTCTCTCCTCATCGCACAACTCAGTCATTAGCCAGAACCTGACCCTGTCCCGCGACTCCCCTGACCTCGCCCCGTGACAGAAAATTGCATTTCTTGCCCGTCTTGGCGCAAGTACAGTGATGTCCATAGAAACACGTGGGGTCCCTACACGCCCCCCTATCATGGCACTTCTCCCCGCGGAGTCTGTGCCGCATCACCAGTTTCTCGCTTGCCGTCAGTGTGCCGTGCAGAAAGCCGCAGTCTCCCAAGCAAGCGCCATAGAGATGATACAGGTTGCAAAACCGCTTTCCTCCCACGTACTTCTTCCGGCTGAAACTCTCGGCCACTGTTGCCGATCGAGGTGGCAGCGGCATGTCGATGCGGTGGCCGTCGGCGTTGATCAAGATGATTTGCTTATCGATGGTGCCAAACGTAGGTCGCGGTCGTGAGCTGGCTGCCGGTGGGGCAGGCTTTGGCTGTGAAGCTGCTGCACGGGCTGCATACATGTAGCTGATTAGGGGCGAAAGGCTCCCTGTTGCGCTATCCGAAGGCGAGACGATATCGGCTGAGCAACCACCTGCCCCAAAAACAGGTTCGGATCCGCCGTTCTTGACTTTTTAGGTGTGCCCAGCACCTAGACGGTCAAGACCCAAACGGTGGCCACTGAACACGGCCTCCATGGTCACTGACAGAAACGGAAGGCTGGCAAATTCGTTCCCCGTCTGGAATGACTTTATCATGGTCACCTTTTCGATGACCTCCGGCAGATGAACATCTTTCTCTAGCATTCGGACATAGCCATTGTCATGGCAACAAGGAGAATGTGCCGGCAGGTCGGGTTCTTGGCGAACTGACGGAAGGCACCTGGATGAGAAAATCCACGTGTAAAGCGAGGGACAACTTGCTCAGCGCCAGAGTTCTTGGCTATGCCCAACTTGACAAATAGGCTTGACAAGCCCTCCCAAGATGCAAACGCTCGGCCGATCACGGGTACATTGACCAGAGGAGGGTTGATATTGTTGCACTGCAGCACTCAAGTCCACTGCCGCCCGCTCACCGCCATCGGCGGGGTCACCGGCAAAATATTTGTCGTCAAAGTGGCACACACAAGACCGGTCAGCTCCGTCAAGCTGCTAGAACGACACACCATGGGGCACGGTTACCATGTAAGCATCGGCATCAGCGTCCACCAAGACGAGCACAAACCCCCCGCCCATCTAAACATCGTCAGCCCTCCTATTGTTGCCGGTATTGACGGGGATGATCTAACCGTTGCCTCCTTCAACCCGTTCAGCTCGGCCTCCAACTTCTCGGTGCTTTGTTGCGTAGCGCGGGCCGCAACCCGCTCGCGCTTGAGGTCGCGGCATACATCCGTGTATTTTCGGTCTAGTTCGCTGAGTCGTACGGCCAGTTCCTAAACACATACGCTAGTTAGCACTCCCGTTACGATTGTTAGATTCATGACAGAGCGGAGAACTGTTCCACGCGAGTCTCAACCATAAAAACCAACCGTCACGTAGTTCACGCTGGCCTGCATCTGGGCGCGGAACTGGTCCACAAACACGTTGAGACCATCAGAGAGGTCGGACATCGTTGCGTACAATCGAAAATCTGCCCAGTCATCAAAGAACACCAACCAACGCGGGGAAAAGAAGAAAAAGGGAGCAAGAGCCTTGAGAGTACACTGAGTACCTAAGGTGTCGAGTTTCTGTGCAAACAGACGACAGGCAGCCACTCATCCAAGTGGCCCAATAAAACTCGGGAAGGGGTTACACAATCTCCAGTACGCCCTGTCCGACGCAATTGAACACAAAACTAGAAAATTCCAAGCTCGGCTGCACGGCCGATTGCCTTGTAGCCAACCAAAATAGGTCTCGAAGGGAAACCAGTAAAAATGCCAGGCAATATGAAATGTCACGAATATGCCAATAGGTGGGACTTAGGGGCGCGGGGCGCCCCGGGCCAATCGCTAGATGGATTAATCGGGACAAGGGACAGGGGCGCCAGCCAAGCTGCAAGGTGCTAAGATGCCTGGACTACGTTGAGCTAGTCATGCCCTACAAGATGTGACTAAGGTTTTCTCTTCGTTCTTGGCCGGTTATAGTCAACAGGCTCAGCCACCATCCCCACGCTGCAGAACGGTAAACGGCCAACAACATCCAGCCCAACTTCAAAACCACTCTAGATCGCTATCAAGCGCCTGCAACACAGCCGCTTGGAAAACGTGGTGAAGTCACACCGCGAGTCATCAGTACCCGGCAGGCTTGACACAGTCTGCCAACGAACCGCCCGTATCCGCTCCCGGGATCTAGAAACGCGTCCAGTTAGCATCCGAATCAACCGGCTCCAATTGGCGTATTGCTTACATTGTGGACAATTGAGAAGGGATCCCAATGCGGGTCCGTGTGAGGCGCGTACTCAACCCCGTTGATCATGTTCTGCACGCCCGCCTCATCGTCGCTGTAGTAATGGGCCAGGAAAGCGTACATCATATCGATGCCTGTGAGAATGATCAAGAAGTGCGGGACCCTCGGACACTCTACCAAGAAAATGAGAAACTAACCTGCCGCGACGCCAGAGCTGGTCCAGATGTTGCCGTCAGTCACCCACCTCGCGGTCGGCACCCAGGTGACATTCTTCCCGTGCGTGATCACCGTGTCCCACACGGCCTTGTTGGACGTCGCCCGCTTGCCCTCGAGCACACCGGCATCAGCAAGGTTCCTAGCCCCCGTGCACACGCTGAGAAGATACTCTAGTTTGGGGTATTGCTCGGCGATGAAGGCGTTCAGGGCGGGGGCGTTCTCATCCGACAAGATGCCACCGGGGATCAGAAGGACGTCCAGTGGGGGCGGGTTCTCAAAGCTGTGAGTGGCGAGGATTTGGGGCGCAGAGGCAGCCGCTCCTTTCGGGCCGCCCAAAAACACTCTGGACTTGACGAGGCCGATCTCGTGGCTAATGAGGTGGATGTCGATGTCCTTTTTGGGAATGAGAGCTAGAAGAGGCATCAGCATAGGTAGGTACGGATCCATAATTCCGTTGCCAAATCCGCGAGGCAACCTACTGCCGAGACCAACTCCAGCGGCCCCCAGACATCTAGACCCGTGTATTGGTCATAGACAACCTAACCACGGCATTTGCGGTCAGTTTCACAATTCTACCGCAGAGAAGGTGCTCATCAAAGCAGCTCACCAATCCAATCGACATCGATCCGTTCTTCTGAGCATGGGCAGTTGCCGAAAGAAGAGGGAGGAGCGTGCACGCACGCAAAATTAGGCTTTTGAGAGTCATCTTGTCGCTGGGAGCTGGAACCGTCTTCCGTCTGGGGTAAGCGTTGTAGAAGTCAGAAACTAAATTTGCGGGAGAATGTTCTACTGCTGAGGCCCAGACCACGTGGTGTTGAAATGCCTATACGGGCCGTACAAACAGCGGACTCTTATACATATCTAGGACCTAGCTTGCCTCACATCGCATGTGTTGTTGTCCCCACTAAAAGTAACAGACTGGCCCTATCACAACCATCATCCTAAGTTCCGAAGGGCCTCGGGAGATAACTATTGGGACCTGTCTAAAGCCGTACGGATATCTCAATCACGTGCATACGCAGATGTGGCAGGTCAAGCAGATCTGTACAACTTCCTGGGTTGTTGTTCCTCCGGTGCTATAAACCCGAGCTGGTTGTCAGACCTATTCGCTCAAAAGCGCTCAGGGGTTACCAATCCCCTTCCACCGTTCCGTCGCAAGAGCCCCGCACTCCAAGTGCATGGCAGACGCATTTTCACAGAGAACTCCAACAGCTTGCCGCAACATTTTAACTTGATTGGACCCTTCCTGCCCGTGGTCGTCCGGTGACCAAAGTTGAGAGAGTATTTGGGCCCTGGCCCTTTGCGTCAACATATTCATTAGAAGGAGAAGGTAACATCAACAAACCCATACAGCATCCACGGTGGCACTCTACTCTCTGTAGGTAATGTACGCGGCAACACAACTTGCAGGAAACTTGAGGGCCCCATCGCAACCAACCCATCTCTTCTTGGTAATTGATTGCCGCCTCCGCAGAGTCACCCTGAACCCAGCCCTCCAGTCTCTCTTCTGAACCCTAACTCCATCTCCTCAGAACCTTTCCGATGCAGCAACCCCGAGGCTCATTCCCTTAGGAATTGGGGACCTTCTTTTTTCGGTATTCCATAAATACGATTGCATGACTCGGACATTTACCCCGTCATTCTTCTTGAATCTCAACCAGGGCCAGGGACGGCATGAATCCCTCCATGAGCGTCGTTGTGTCGCGAGAGGAGATGTGGGCATGAGGTTTCTAAGCTCGGCCATATGTAATGGAGGTATGTACCGACCCTCCTACCAAACCCCAGGCACCTATGGTAACACTGGTACTTAGACACTGCTAAACGTGGTTACCAATCCGCACCGCCTTGTTTTAATGAATCTGCCTGGCCATGTGCCTCGGGCTTATTTCTCCCATGTTTTATGACCGAGGTTTCGTGACGCCTTTCTGCCACACGGAGCAGAACTTATGTCAACAAAAGCATCACGGGCATGAAAGAGGCCCCTGGTTTAGTCCAAGAGTCGAGGCCTAGCAACGCGTTATTCGTCATTTTCCGCCACAATGACCTAACTCGGGACTGGTAGCACTCCTTCAAAAATGTCGCCAGATTTGCCAGCGGCCTAACGGTGCCTCGGTATTTGACGGAGGGAAGCATCACAGCTGTGTAGGTACCTCCCTACCCGACTCCTCACACTTTGACCACCTGAGCTCCATGTTCACATCGTCTTTGGGACGGGGATGACGACGCCTTCCATAAACCCTTGGGCTTATTGAGTTTTAGAGTTCGAGGATATCCATCTTTGATTCCCTGCGATTTACAATAGCACGCCCGTGAAACTGACTCGTTGTCGGCGGCCAGCGATCATCAAGGCCAGCCGAATTACGCCTCGCCCCGTGCCAGCTTCAATAGCAACATTTCCGAAGAACGCCTGACAAAATCTCAGGCGATCAAAAACCCCAATGCCATGTGCTATCGATTCCTTCGAAGCCGAGGAGGATGGTAAGCTTCAATTAGTGGAGGCGAGGGCGGGGGATCCCCAAGGCGTCTCCGAGAACCAACCCTCCCTCATGCTAACTTCACCTCACTCTCGTGGCGTCATGCCCCCTTTTCAATCGGAGACATTGCCAAGGTGAGCTATTCTTGCGCCTCCGGTGCGGGTACCTCTCCCAACCATCAGGACATCGTCCGAAACAGGAAATAGGCGGCGTGTCGAGTCGGCTACGAGTACCAAATTCGGGAAAAGAGAAGCGAGCAACGGGGGTTTCAGTTGCATGCAATGCAGGGAACGAAACTTATGCAAGGTCCAGTTTGCTGGGACTGTGCCGCAGAAATCCCGGGGGCACGACTCGGTCATTGTTCTGATCCCCCAGGGGCCAGCCGCCTACGTGGGGGGAGCTGAGGGTGCCAACGAGCACGTCATCGCCCAAATCCTCGCGACGGTAATTTTAAGCCCTCTGTGTTCAATTTTCCGAGCACGCGCACACGCACGCACATGTCATGATGCGCACGTGAAAACGCGACCGAACGGATTTATCAGTGACAAACGAAGGCGAGAAGCATCTTCTGGAGGCCGCTTCAAGGAGTTGTCCGATGTTTTACCCCTCTGCGTTGGTTGGGTCGAATGTTTCTCTCCGCGATTGACGTCGGCTCAGCTCATCCGCCCTGGAATTACCTCACGCTGCTGGCATCAACCCGTTGGCTGTGTTCGGGTTGTCTTCCGTTTTTGGCTGTTGAAACGTCTCAAATCCGGGTCACGCACAAAAGTCAAAATAGAGGGAAAATACCACACAACCAACATCGGAGGATTGTGGTCCCTTTATCAGACCCCCAATGCTTATTTCAGGGGTCTGCATGATGTGACCCAGAGCACTGGGACTCGAATTTCTCCTGGTAACCCCCGCAAAGCACGAGGTCAGCTCCATGTCTTGGAACCACGCAGCTGAAGGTGCCTTGCGTTGACTGGCTTGCTTCGACCCCCACGAAGCTCCCTGGCCCCTTTTGGAGCCCAACAGCACAAGGTACCCGTCACCAATGGCTCGATAGCACGCAATGCACCAGAGCAAATCGCGCGATGTCTCCACGTCGATATATCGGCCTTCCCAGCCGTCAAACCGCCGTGATGTTTGCTATCATCCTCCTGCTGCCGCTGATGGCCGAGTTTCTGTCGCGCCAACGACCAACAGCGACAAGCCAACGTGTTGAACGCTGAAATTTGATTGATATGACTGCGCGACGACCGCAACCATGTTGCACACCCGCGGCGACGCGGCGCTCGACGAGGGACAGCTGCTAGTCCTGACGATCCTTACCCGTGTTGCCTCAGCCCTCTCCGCTCTCGGTGTCTTGACCATTATCACGACCTACTGCCTGTCGAAGCACTTTCGCAACCCCATGCACCGTCTTATCGTCATTAACGCCTTTTACAACGCCCTCGATGTGACATGTACTATGATTTCGACGAGTGGGCCGGCGGCCGGGAACTCGTCTACACTATGCCAGTTTCAGGGGTTTCTAAACCAAATGTGAGCCTCGTCCAAAAAAGCTGAATGCAAACGTGCGGTTTTAACATGTTATTTCCTCAGGTTTCCCATCGCAGACGTCCTCTGGACTATGGCCATGGCGGTCAACGTGTACTTGATCGTTTATCGCAGCTACGACATCGAGTCGCTCCGACGCCTCGAGTGGAAGTACATGGTGGGAATCACGACCGTCACCTTTATCCCGGCCCTAGTGCTTCTCTTTATCCACACCGACGAGAATGGCCCCATGTATGGCAGTGTAACGGTAACAACCCCATTTACTATTCTTGCTCAACCCCTGAGTTCCCTAGCCTAGTAAGCTGACAAGGCATCTACCCAGCTATGGTGCGCCATCGCCCCTAAGTGGGTACTATTTAGAATTGTCCTGTACTACGTCCCCATCTGGTACTGCTCCCACACTACGCCGCGTATCTTTCCCCTTACCAACTAACATTAACCTCCCCATCAGGTCCTCCATCTTCGCCACAATAGCTCTCTACCTCCTCGTGGGCATTGAAATCGCCAAACGCCGCCGCATCCTCCGCTCCATCAGCAGCCAAGCCAAACGCCACCGTCCTCGACGAGGGCATCCCACCGGCATGCATCCACCACCACCACCACCATCACCACGACTCCTCCTGCGGCAACTCTACTACCGCCGAATATGACAGCAGCACCAGCCATCCACACCCACACCCAGCATCAACATCGACAACAACCGACGAATCCCCCTCCCCAACCCTCACCACAGACATCGACACCGCCCCCCACAACCTGAAATACCCCCAACCCCAATACGCCGCCTCCACCGCAACGCGCATCATCCCGGCTAACCCTTCCTCCCTCTCCTTCCGCCAATACATCCTCATGCCGCTCTTCTTCTTCCTGGCACTGTTACTAGTGTGGGTGGCGCCGTCGACCAACCGGGTCGCGTCCTTTGTGGACCCGCACTCATCGTCCTACCCGCTGATGCTGACGGTGGGGGTGATGGGGTCGCTGCGCGGGTTTTGGAACGGGATCGTTTTTGTGGTGGTGGGCATGCGCTCATGGAAGAGGAGGCGGGAGTCGGATGAGGTCGCGTTGAGGCCGGTTGCATGTTCGGGGGATGGGAGCGGGAGGGGGGAGTGTTAGAGGGCAATTTTTTTGTAACTAAATAAACTTGGTACCTGGTACATACCATAGCGCGCCACCCGACTCAGGGAAAATGATCTTGGGTACCGTTTTCTGGGGTGGGGACCACTTTGTGCGCAAAATGCTCACTAGATCATTTTGTGCAGAGAATATGTTGCACGCAAAGTTCTCCTAATTGGTGCAGGCCGTTTTATTCTGCCATTCGTTTTGGTTTACGGAGGCTGCGTTTTGCCAATGGCAGTTTTGTGCTACAGATGGATGGATGGATGGATGGAATTTATTTCGCCCGGAGGCACTGGGCCTATAGGGCCTTAGCACGCTAACTACATCCGGATCAAATCGTTTTGCCTTCAACTCGTACAAGCCCCCTACTTCTTCCCTCTTTCTCGCTGCACCATTTACCTCTTGCCTTGGTTGTTGTTAGCAGATCAGCTTGGAGGCTACTTTCTCCAAGTGTTCAGCGTCCTATCTTCAGCAGCTAAAGCGGGACCTGCTGGTTAAGGCTCGTGGTTGAGGCTCGTGGTGTTGAGTGTCGGCTTCTTCTACTGTGACTGGTCTAGACTCTCCTCCTCATTCAGCTCCAGCCTTCCTGTTGCCATTGCGGGACTGCCTTCATATCTGGTGACCAATGCCTTGTATCTGATGGCGCTTTCCCTCTCAGATAGAACGAGAGGCTTCCTCGTCTTGCCACTGTGCATTGCAGCATGTCTTCCCTCAGAGCTGTCCATCTCACGCATCGGAAAAGAAAGTGTTCCACTGATTCCCTCGCTTGTCCACAGGCACAAAAGTCTGACTCGACCGCCCTGTGCTACAGATAATACCCACATTGAGCATGATCTTTGATCGTGAAAATGATTTTCAGTTCAAAGCTCTCACCTAATCACCTGACCATTTTCCTGGCAACTTTATTTTCTACACTTAAGTAACACACGACTGTGAAATTGTCATCCATCGGTCGGGTCATCTTTGCAGTCAAAAGCATCCTGGTTGCAAAATGATGACAGAGATCATTTTCTCATGAGGAGATCATTTTGCCGGCTCAAGACGGTCACGTGGGTGTAGGTTCATCTTCCACCAGCAAGTCTTTTTCAGGTGCCCTGCCAAGCCCACATGCCCCGGATTTTGATGCGAGCGCTGCACTCCACCTCCAGCATTCCTCCGTCAACTTTTTGACCTTCAACTTCCAACCTGCAGTCCACGCCACCAGGAAAGCTGACCGTCAGATGCAACGCGAAGTCGCCCGCTCGCAACTCAAGATGACGCTGTCAACTGATATACAGGTTTTAACTCGTGTTGTCGCATTTTTTTACCGTGCAGCGATTTTTCACAGTACTGGTAAGTTAGGCTCCTAGGGTAGTCTTGCTGCTTCGCATCGACTTCGCTAATTGACCGTGTCGCGATGGCACCCGTTGCAAACTCTCGTCCGAGAGCCTCGTCGACTTGCTAGGATTTCCGCACAACATTCCACACTTGTATGCCAATGCAAGTCTGCCCGCTCCTGGGGTCAGCTCCTGATCTAAGCGGCCTCGACACCCATCCATTACTAGCCATTTGGTTACCGCATGTTGCTTCCCGCCCCCCAGCTACGGCCGGTATGGTCACCTGGACTGTCGTCCGTAGCCTAATTTTTTTACACTGAATTGACCAGTCCAACCATCACCAAGGCTGGCAGCCTCATCGCGACCTCGTCTGCAATGCCTCTGCAATGCCCCTACACACCTTCCAATTTTGCGCTCGTCCAACTGGGTCTGGTCAGTCCTCTCATTGTATTTTCAGCCGTCCGGATTTTCAGTCTTTTATACTGATCAAGCGTTTTCACAATTTACCAGTCACATCTCGATCCTGACCTGGACACACTACTCCCACTCTTCCGTCGGTTTCGGGTCTGCCCGTGCCCACTTTCGTCATACGCTTTGCCGCAGGGTGATAGTCGGGGCGCTCATGTCAGGTCGGTGCGGGATGACGCCCTCCAGGACCCTAACCCATCGCTAACAAATGGACAGTTACTGGTACCTCATGTTGCACAGGCGCTGCTTTCTCAGGTATGACTGTCCTGCAAATGACTCAACCAGTCACATCGTTGACTGACAGTTTTTTCTGCAACAGACTAAATCCCGGACAGGCTGGTTCTCGTAGGTAAGAACCCTCTAGTTCTGACTTTTTCACACCAAGGTGCTGACAGGAACATGTGCCGCTAGACTGCGAGGTGACTGGGCCGTTTCCCATACCCGTTCGGATACATCAGCGACGACCTGACGCTGTTGCCTGTTCCGCGGCTGCTGGGACCACAACCGGCACCATCTTCGCCAGTCTGCATTCCTAATCCTGTTGTCAGTGTTCCCTGCACCCGAATTCTCGATTGCGGTTGACTGACCGAATCGCCATGCTATTTAGTCACCCAGACCCCTGCACATTGCCGCATCGACCCGTCCATACTGGTATGTGTCCTTCCGTCACGTCGGTGTCCTTGGCCAGCATTGCTGACGGGCTGACGCCCGTAAGTAACTCTAGTCTAGAGCACCCGCGACTTTAATCAAGGGATCCAGGCGAGCTTCAGTCCACGGCAATTGAACGGCCGTTCAAAGAATCTGGCGTTGCATGGCCACAGATTCAAATCGCTGCGAGGCTGGCGCGTGAAGCTTTTTGGCAATTAACAGCGTCGGCAGCGGAAGCGATGCGACGGAGGAGTGGTGGTGGCGCACGGAAGTTGCGGAGCCGGCTGCGGGGAGCGGGGCCGGGGGTAGGATACCTCACTGCATCCATCAATCACTCTTCCAAGCTCAAGTGCAGCCTCCACCGGCCAGAGCCTTTTCAGCGGCAAGATCATCCCAGTGATCGACTGCAGCCAATCAAGCTTCACAAAAATGCATCCCTGCATCCTGGACCTGCAGCCAGCGGAAGCCGCTCGAGTCTGCACTTCTCCGTCACAGTTCTGGAGCCGACAGGGGAACGCATTTGAGTTTAGCGACATACGGTAGATGGGTCAATCAGAGGAAGTAGATGTCGTGGTTGACATAGACAAATGACCCCTTTTCTGCCCGAGGCACCATCCATATCCGGTCAGCCCCGACGCGGGGGAGCCCAATGATCTCGCGTCTCTGTATGATGTGGTAGATCGGGCACTCCAGAATGAACTCCTTCTGCGGGAAGGTTGTCTTGGCCTCGGTATGTGTGACTACCGCGAAGAGGTATGTGATGCCAGTTTGGAAGAAAGTGAATATGCCATCAAGCCGTGCAATTGTCCAAGTATCTCAAGTCGCCGCCTAGGACACGGATGAAGTTGCCAAGTGTAAAAAGCCTCCTAGTTGTTGATTCCCTATATACAGGTCAGAAAACATGTTGGGTCTGCCGTCACTGCCGCAGTCTGCTCACCTGATCGCAAATGACAGCTTTTCTGCCCATTGGAACTGGCCCTTCCCCCAAGACATCACAAATGGCCGGTTGTAATCCTTGGAGAGTGCTGCCCTGAAGAGCTGCATAAACTCGCAGCTGTCCTTCTCTTGACGTGGGCTAAGCACCTTGAGCAAAGGATCCCTCCTGCTCTTGACCCATGCGGCTCACAGGCCGTATAACGCAAGCGGTCGTCGATGTAATGCGTCTGCTGTGATTCCAAGACGACAGTCTCGTCGTTCGTGTCTCGCCGTAGTATGGATCATAGGCTGCAGCTAGCCTTGGGCAGCTACGTCGTAGAACGCTGAACGCGTTATGCACGTCAGGAAATCGGTTCTCGAAACAGCCCGCGAGGGCGAAAGAAATCGCCTGCCGTTCATTTTCTCGGCGGATGAGCGTCGGCGCTGGGTCCCGACTGTTCGTCGCAAAGACGTCGCTGATATAATCCCTGGTTTGGTCGGTTCGTATCATCTTATCCCCTTAACTCAACTAGTAGTTTTATACACTTACTTGTGCTTTGTCTCGCCGGTAAAGGTCAGGGTTAAGCGGCAGCCATACTCCGCTTCATGCAATGGAAGATGGAGGATCTGATGAATATTGGGCAGACCTTTGATGTTGAGGTACTCGTTGGATTTCTGTTCTGGCGATTTGCGTTGTCGCGTTGTTGACATGATAGAAACCACTGAAGGAGGCGGGGGCGGGACCGTTTGGGTTGGATGGGAGAGGCCAGAGTGTGCATGAATTGCTGATATGGTAGCGGCTGCTGAGAGTGAGACCCGACTGGCACCTCGGGGCTTCTGAGCATCGGCTTTCTGTCTCTTTTCCTCGCCCCGGATGCCTGCTAATTTCTTAGCTTCTCCGAGAACATGGAAAAGAAACTGCACCGCCTTCCGTCCGTGCAAAGTAACGCGGGCAAAATCGTCATAGAGATCGGTGAGATTTCTGCCGAAGATCGTAAGGACAGACAAGGTAAAGCTCCAAAAGGCTACGATGATCCAGTCCGAGGCGTTGACAGCGGCAAAGTTGTATGGAAACCGGATAGATGTGTCGAGGAATTGGGGCGCGAACCGGACGAGGAGCTCATGGAGATCGGGTCTGACGTGGCGGGGCCGGAGCCAACAGCGGAGAATGACAGGTGTGAGAACTGAGCTCCGGGCATGTTCATTCATCTTGTATGACCCTCTGTGCGTCTTGGGATTCTGGAGCGCAGACCACCCAGGTGGAAACGTGAAATCCTGGTACACCTTGGCAAGCTCATTTCTGGCCGGTTCGAGGAGCAGGCCATCCGGCATAAAAAGGACATCAAGCATGACGCGGGCAATTCCGGCGAATTCGGAATGTGCAGCATCAATCGGACGGGACCGAAGAACGTCAAGAGCAGGAAAGAGCTTGGTGATGTTGGCCATCACTTCCCCATTGCATACGACGCCGAGTCTTTTTTCCGCCTCATCCTTGGCCCTCTTGGAAGACAAGCCTCGGACAAACGAGATGTTGTCCAAATGTTGCATATAGTACCGGCCATTGTCGATAATGTTGTACTCGAGGTTTCCCCGCTGGTCGATAGGGATGTTGCAGCTGCGACATGGGAGGAGCGCTTGGTGACCTTTAGATCCGCTGAGTTTGGACTGGGAGGGCATGTCGCCCGTTATGTATTGGACGACAAAACTGCACACGAAGACATCTCGGCCACCAATCCTAAGATGTTTTCCCGGAATCCAAAGTCTTCATATGGAACAACGACTGGACGATGTTCTGCAAGGTCGGTGCCATGTGGTCTCCAATGTGAGTGGGAAAATCCCTTCCCCTCTTCCCTCGCAACCACTTCCTCAAAGAAAAGCCCGGTCAGATAGAACCCCATCGTCGCCCGGTACATGTTGTTGTAGAGGCCAAAGGCGTCGCAGAAGAGGGCCCACGGCAAAGAGATTTTATCATCTCCGACAAACTTGGTGATGATGGTGTCCCTGCCTTGATTGCTAATCTCCAGCTCGGCCCGATGAGGCGAAGTCAAGCGTACTGGTCGAGGGCCGCCGGCGACATGGTCAAAGACATACCGGATGACGAACTGGCTTGTCGCAGGCTGGTGTTCGCCGTCTGTGGGGTTGAACTTGTAGTCGAGGACCACCCCCAGGGAGGTGCCGGACAATGTGTGCAGGGTAGAGTGAAAAGTCGTTGTTTGACTTCCATCACCAACTCCGTCGATTCGGTGCCAATGTCGGCCGAGACCGTGCTATCCATGGCTGCCTGCCAATCAACCGGAAGATCGGACCGTCTGAACACCCTCTGGATTTTGACAGTCGCATTTTGGGGGTGCTCTGTCCTGGCATCGATGCCGCAATATCGCACTCTTCCCATGTGGAGGTTTCTGCATTGGCCCGATGTGCAGGGCCATGCCGGCTCGGCCGGCGCACATCTCCAGTACACGAAGTCTGACGGGAGGATTGGGCCACTGTCCGCATAACTGAAGAATTTCCCACTTGTTGACCGCACGCTCTCTCCCCACCACCGTGCCTGCCAAGGTTCGAGGACAGGTCCCTCAACAATCTGCGCAAACCCGCGGTACACCTTGTCTGATATTGCCGATGAACTGAGCAGGCTGACGGCCAAGCTCTCCATGTCGAATGCTAAAACCGTAGTGTCAAGTCGGGTGCTTGATCCCATCTGTGCCTGATCCAGTTTCACGGTCGACTGTCGTAACGTGGAGAGGGGAAGGATGTTTCTCATTTGCCGTGACAACTTGTCCTTTCGCTGGGGGATGCGCTGGAACTCGTCTAGAGACGTTGCAAGTTGAAGGACCTCAAGGAGATGAGAATGGGCGGTTCTGGAGATGTTGTGCTTCTTTTCCCAGAGTGCAAATGCGAAGATGAATGGCGACATGTTGAAGGGTTTGGGTGTATGGTGTATCGGCTCCGAAGAATCCAGCTCTGCGTTATCCGGAAGAACCTCGACGCCGGCATCGTTCTGGACGCTTGGGCCGACGTCTTGGTTATATGGATCTTCGAATCCGACGTCTTCTTCTGCTTCAGGCGGGGAAAGATTTTCGAGAAGGGCAGAGGGAGGCAGAGCCGGCTCATCGGCGAGAGGTTGTGTACACTCGCTAAGCTCCGCTTCCGCAAGCGCCTGCTGAATGATTTTCATAGTTGTCAGGGTGTCGGAGTTCACTGCTTCGTCCTCGGGTGCTGGTGGCGGCAAGTCGGCAAGCTCGTCTAATTCCTGATCGACTGGTGTAGTATCTGACGGAGGCTCGATCCTGTCGTTGAACTCAGCGCTGAACAACCAATCCTCGACTGCGGCGATGGGCTCGGTTCGATCATCTTCATTCTGCATCAGCGGCGCGCTGGATTTCTGCTGTTGCTGCGTCTCACTGGCTAGAGTGACTTCGGCATCTTTCCGTCGCTTCCAGGCGCTGGCGAACTCTGTCGGGTCTTCGGGTGCCCGCTTGGGCACTTTGAGCCGGGGTGCAACGGAATTGTTGATGAAGCGCCACATCTTCTGGATGCTGGTAACTGCAGAAAATCGTGTCGGCGTTTTGGCCTCGCCATCTACGGGCGGGATGGTTCCCGGGGCGATTCAAAGTTGCTCGACTGGTGGGAGCACATGGACCATGCCCACCGCGTCTCCCACCACCAGCATCGCGAGGGCCGCCATTCACCCGCGCCATGGGCCCTGAGTGGGACGCGCCCTCCTAAATCATCAACTTTTCCAGCCTAAGCAAATTCGCACCAATTACCCCGGATGGGTCAAGTTTTCGGCATGCCACTCTTCCACCATTGCATCAAGACCACCACCCTCCGTCGCATCCAGCTCTGCGCGTTCGGTCAGTTTCTTGTCGTCGCATGGTCATCAAGAACCGACCGTACCTCGCTGACACCAACAGTCATGCCCAAGATGCCACCGTCCATGACGATAGACAGCGAAACGGCACGCAGAACCCACCAGGCTGAGTCCCAGGGTGCCGTTATTCCAAGAACGCAACAAGATGACAACGACAACACAAACAATTGACACCGGGTGTACCCAGGCCCAGCGACGATGACGTAGATGTTCGTCAGCCCGCGGTACGGAGCAGGAAAATGTGACTTGTTGTTATACACGTTCCCCCGGGACGATGCCAGACATCGAAGGTTTCACCAGTCAGCTCTAGGTAAGAAAAGGCTGCCTTTGCCCAGACTGACCAATAGCTGACAGCTTTTTCACAGCAGCAGCTACAGACCGGAATGGGATCGTCTCAACGCGTGGACGTTTCTGTCAAGAAGCGAAAATACACACCGGCCTTGGACAAGGACACAAAGCAGGCTATTTATGCTCGGCTGAAGTCTATCGAGTATCAGCTACGTGTTACATACCTTCTGCATTTGACGGATGAAGCCCAAGATGATCTGGTTCGGCACTATCTCGACGACATTGAGGGCGGCGATGCCGAATACGTCCACGAATATGCTGCGTCGAGGATCATGGGCAATTGCTCTAACTGGCAGCTACGGTGCATCGACAACCTTATTGTGAGTTTGAATGGTCCTGGACACAACCCCTCGATTGCTAATGCACCCCAGGCGTTGAACAGGAAGATGTGTAGGGAGAGCGCCATGTACAAGAACTGCAGAGACTTGGTGAGCATCAGGGGGGAAATGAAGGACAAGTACAGCCCCCAGCTTTTCGTCGAGATCTTCGATTTCGCTAGCGAGTACATCGACGTGGCTGGGAGCGGCAAGAACGTCCAAAAATGGTGCAAGAGTAAGCTCCTGTCTTAGTGTGTAAAGTCTCTTGGTGCCTAACAGTCTGCAGTCCTATTCATCGAGCTCGCGAGCCGTGCCAAGCTGGTGGTGGACTACGAGAGTGACCCGAACTCGAAGCGAGTGTCCGACAATGACCGTCTATCCTTCATTTCTTGGTTCAAGACATTGATCAACTCGACCAAATTCAGGGACTACCGTCCCAACCCCCGCAACATCAAACGATACATCAAGCCTCGGGCATCCAAGAGGGGTAGGAAGGAGAAACGCGCGTTCGTCAAGAGGCGCCGGCCGGGCTGTGCCGTGAATGGAACCATGTAGAGGCAGTCGTGATGGAGACTCGGCAGGCCAACGACCTCGTGGCGGCAGTCCTCATCCTCAATTGCCTGCGCCATCTTCAGAATCGGGAGGCGCGTCAGTTCCTCAGCAGCGCCGGTATCGGTCAGAGGCGTGATGACTAAAAAGACGTAGGATTGGTCGGAACCTGGGTGACAGAAGCATGTTAGCAGGCCAGTACGGCGACCCAACCTAGTGTGCAGAACTCCGTTGACAGGGGAGCCTGCGGCTTGATGGCAAAACCATGATGGCCGAGCAGGTAGCGTGAAGATGGATCGAGGGTAGCATAACGATGACCGAGACGATGACAAGGATCACGAACCGTGCACAGCTTCGTGCGTCATAATATGCTCGAGCCTACCAAGCTTGTTGACTCGGTAACGCACATACTGACCCTGTTGATAGACCAGGCGTTGCGCGCCCATAGGCTTGTTGCTAACAGGGTTGAGGCGGGTTAGCGCTGAAATGAGGAAGCATGGGGGCCACATACCTATCTCCAAACGAGACTTTCTTCCACCACCTGATCGGCCAGTTCGAAGTCACCACAATGTTCTTGCCATAGTCGGCTTGATACGCATCGCGTAGCTGAATGGAAAAGGGCAGACTTAACTCGCCCTCCCGGACAGGGAATCCCATTGCCTTGTACACACGCGTCTTGACGAATACAAGGACACGCGCGTCGGGATGGGACATGTCATCGACAACCCTGGCGCCGATGGATGGGTCGTCTTCGTCTTCCAGATCGGTACGGCCAAGACTTTCGCGAGGAAGCAACACTGAGAACAGTGTAGGAGCCGCAGATGCAAGACCCTTCAGCTTGGCAGTGATGTCCGGCTCGTCGTGTGAGAAACCGTCAAGCAGTGTCAAGCGCACAGACTGCAGCATATTTTCGTATGTCAGGCAGTCCTTCTCAGGGTTGCGATGGTTCGTCGTGGTCACAATGTTCTTCCACAGCCTGTAAGCCTGTCAGCCTAAATCGAAGGGTACTGCACCCGTTACCAACTCCCCTAAAGGTACTTGTTGTAGATCAGACAGCGCCCGCAGAGTTCCCGCAGAGTCTCCGCAGAGTGGGCATAAGGTTCGGAGAACCCAGCAGCTGTATCGGGCGGCACATGACGACGCTCTGAACCACTAGTAGAGTTTTTCAAAATTTTCATGGGACACGATCACTTACTTGTGTTTCAACTCTCCAGGAAGAACCATCAACAACGACGCCAACCCATACCGGCGGAATACATCGATGTAGTGCAGGCCGACGTGCACATTGGGGCGCTGCGCCCACTGTCGGTACTTGGTCGCCTTCTGGGCGACGGTAAGCTGGCCAATGTTGATAGCATCGTCAACAGCTTCCTCGTCCTCCTCGACAACCTCGACCGGTACGATGGCGACCTGTGCTTCGGAGCCTGCAGGCGAGACGGCGCGAGAGGTGGCGCGGGATCCTACAACAGATGTAGTGCCGGCGGTGGCACCGCGGCGACGAGCTGCCGCCGCACCAGTCGCAGTGTTAGTAGAGCGCGATGCAGCCTCACACATCAACTGGAACAAGCGTCGGCTGACAAAGATAGTCTCAAAGTATTCCTGCAACATGCCTCGGGCTGCCTGCCCCGTTCCCGGGCTCGGCCGACGATAGGATCGAGTTGGTCTTGACAATGGCCGCCAGCGCGGAATTGTGAGAATCTCGACGACGTTGCGGCCTTTCGACCTTCGTGGCTATCACCATGTCAGCAGCATTGGCCTGTGCAGGTGAGCTGGGGTTTGTGAGAAGACCGCCTTCATAGCCCGCACAAAGGGCCGTTTGATGTCGGTCTCCTTGAGCTAAAGCAACAAGATGATGGTCATCAAAACGGACCAACGGGCGTGCTCCTGGAGGCTGTACTTGAGTACGTTGTATGGCGACTGGATCCGCGCCCAACTAGGGGGGAAGGGCATCCGCCGCAGGACCTTGGAGTACTCGACAACAGACTCGGGTTTCAGCGCAGCGTCGAGGAGGACCTGATGGGTCATCTTAGTGATGCCGTTGAACTCCGAATGCGCTGTATCACTGGGTCGGCCGCTGATGAGGTCCAGTGCTGGAGCGATATGCTGAACAGCAGGAGCGTCGATCGATAGGCCGTGCTGGGTCGAAAAGGCCTGCTTGCGGTACTTCTGCTGCATGTCGTCCATCGCACGGCGAAGCCGAAGCATCTCCATATGGGCGCGTGTCTGGTCCAAGACGTCGAAGTCGAGGTCCCCACGCTTGTCGGCAGGGACTTTGCAACCCCGGCATCCGAAGTTGGCAGCAACACCAAGGCAGCCAGAGTTGTCTTGTTGTTGTGGCATATCGCCGGTGAAGGCGATAATGGGTGCGCAGAGGAGTGTTTGTACCCCGTTGACATCAACAACAGTACCGCGGTCGAGGGCTTTGAGTGGAATCAGCGCCTTCATAACATCCTCGAGGTTAGCGCCATGCGGACCCAGGGTGACTGGCAGCACATTGATCTGGCGCGTGTGCTCCCGCC
Organism: Chaetomium globosum CBS 148.51; assembly: GCF_000143365.1. NCBI lineage: Eukaryota > Fungi > Ascomycota > Sordariomycetes > Sordariales > Chaetomiaceae > Chaetomium > Chaetomium globosum. The sequence goes on from NT_165979.1 coordinate 1,051,899, forward strand.
TCGGCATAGCAGCGATCTGAAGTAGCAGCCCATGATAGACTTGGTCATCGTTCGGTATAAGCCAAAGCCGTCATTGAAGTTGAGGCAAGGCAGGCTCCGTACTTGATGCAGGTATTGACTGAGGACGAACTTCTCGATAAGCGTGTCGCGGCTAAACTCGGTAACCTCCAACACACCAGGGGCAGGGGGGACGAGGCAAGGCGGCATCAACGCTCCTTGGTCCTGGAGGAAGACACGGCGGATGAGCGGGAGGCCGAGACGCGCCCTCGGGTCGTCCGGAAACGACACAGCGCTACCGTACGCGTAGTCGAAGCCGATATCATCACGGCGGCGAGAGACCTTGGCCGGTGGGACAAACTCCATAGGGCTATGGCTCAGCACCCATTAGTCATCGTCAACCTCGTCCTTCGTTAGGTTAGTCTTGATGACAACACTCCTTTCCTTGATGATCTTCGAGATAATGCGGCCTCGAAGAACCCGAGCAACAAGAAGGACAACACCTCCCTCCTCAGCCTGGTCAACACTGTCGCTTAGCTCCGCATCTGGGTTGGCACCAACAACGCCAAGGGATCGAGAGTGTTGACGGCGATCTCGGTACACTGCTATCACCTGGCCAATGTGGAATTTGCCTTGGCCGCTATGACAGTGCTTGCAGCTGAAGAAGGTGCACTCAAAGTCGACGATGTCGCCAGGGAAGATGGGTTCCTTCGACGGCAGTGGCGGGTAGTATGCGAACTCGCCACTGGTGGTACGCACTGAGCCCGCCCACTGCATGGAGTGCCAGAGCTCTGTGGGTTGGTCAACAAGCTCAGCCATACCGTAGTGCATATTGCCTGCAAGCTGCGACCCCTGGATGCGAGCAAGGAAGTCTACTGGGTTCAGGAAGAAGAGGTCCTGCATTGGGTTCTCGCCAGCCATAATGGCAGTGACTATGCGTGAGGACGATAACTTCTTTGGGTTGAGGGGCAGGGCTTTGGCGGTACGCATGTCGATGTGCGGCAAAGATTCTCGAACGTGGCGCTTCAGCGTGTCGAGACTCTCAGGCAGCTGTCTGACCTTCTCGACTGGGCCAAGCATCTTCAACAGCTGCAACTGGGCTGCGTACTGCTTGCGGGAAACGCCGTGGACGATACAGTACAGGCCCCAGCCGAGCACGAGATCCGACAGCTTGTGTGGCTTGCGTGGCTGCGGAACAGACTCAGAGCCTTCGAACGGGTCGCTAGGTTCGCGACCGTACGCATGATATTCTGCCCAGGGCGTGGCCACGATGATGGCATCGGCGACAACTTCCTCCTCCTCCTGTTCATCAACTGCCGCAACACCCTCGGCTTCATCGTCATGGTTCTCGACCGTGTCAGCAATGTATTGGTATTCGGCAAGGGCTGCAAGCTCTTCTTGAAGAGGCGCGTTGTCGACGAGCTGGTATTGTCCGGTCTCGGGGTCGGGGTACACGACGTGCTCTTCATCGTTCAGAACCTCGATGAGGGTATAGGCAATGTCATTCTCGTCAAAGTTCTGCAAAGGAATACAGTCAGCCTGGGATACCGTCGGGTGGGCATCATCGTAGGAGGGGCACTATCGCAGGGGGGCCACGATGGAGGACCTACAATTGCGGCAGTGTACGGCTCCCAGAGGTCGCCACCCAGCTCGTCAATCCACTCGTCATCAGCGCCAGCGATGTCAGTGAGGTGGAAATCGTCAAATTCTGCGACGTCGTCATCGGCTGTATTGCCCTCGCCGTACCGTGGGCGCTGAGAGGGCGAGGGCTGCGCTCCATGGTCATCGGCTCGGGCTCCCAGTGACGCCTCACGCTCACGCTTTTTGGCAGCACGCTCCCGCAGGCGGCGCCGTACGATGGCCTTTTTGGCCCTGTGGTACAGCGCGCGGGTCATCGCGAAGGTTGCGGCACTGCAGTGCCAACGATGATGAGGGGCTTGATGGAGGTTCTAGTCGGGTTTGATAGAAGAAGGGTTGACAGAAGATTTGATGGAGGTTTGATAGAAGGATGCGATAGAAGATGTGATACAGGACTTGGCTGAACCAAGTCGAGAAAGAAATTTGAGAGGAAATGGAATTTTAGGTGGTCGGTCTGTTGTAGGTAATCGGGTCTTTGTGTGAAGGTTTGGCAGGCGCAGCCAAACCCCTGAAATCTTATGGCAACATAGATGCGTCAACACATGAGTACCATCAAAGCCTGCTAGCAAAAATAAAAGCAAGTTGGGTATCAAGCTAATGAGTTACATGGAGCAAATTGACAAAAAGATAGCAATTATCAACGGGCAGCTAGATCCTCGCCCTCCCCTCCTCCAACTCAACCCGCTGCTGGCGGCTCCTCGTCAATCTCAAAGCGTTCTACCCACATTAGTAGCTCAACTACACAGGTAGTTCCAGGGTACGTAGCAGACATACCAAGGTTGGCCTGCGTCCTCTCGGCCCAATTCGTCTACTGCTTCTTTTGGCGGCGCTGCCGCTCAAAGACTTGGTGGAAGTGCGCCTGTGTCAAGTGCTTATACTCTGTATAACTCACCATTAGCAGTTACTGACATGTTAATAGGGAGCAATTGCTACTTACGGTTCTTCTTCGGCATATCGTCGTAGAACTCCAAGAGTTCTTGACGACGCGCCAGGGCAGTGTCCGTATCCTTCGCCTTAGCACGAAGGTACTCCGCCACCTCTACAGCCAAGCCTTGAAACATTGCTAACTAATGTTAGCTGCAGATATATAACGCTACTAATCATGAAATGCTACTTACTGCGTATGTAGTATTGGGCCAAGGGCGTGGGAATGCTCGTAGTCGATGCGGCCGGCCATATACGTCCACACCTTGAGCCAGTTCTCTGGCGAAAAGGCGCGGTGGGCTATGTCCTTCAGGACAGGCCGGGACAAATCTACGCGTATGTCGAGCATCAACGCATTCCCCGGGTGCTCAGCATGTTTTTTGAGTAAGGCCTACAAGTCGGTTATTAGTCTTGCAATACATTATAGATACTAGACAGCCAACAACAGAAAAAGCAAGAATACTTACTTCCATGTTCTTGACGACCCGGAACTTCAAGTTCTTCTGGTCATTCATGAAGCGGGCCCGGGCCTCTGTCCACTCCAGCGAATGGGGGTCTACAGACTCCCCGTATACAGCTTTGATATTCTGCCATACAGGTTAGCTAACTACTATCCAAAGCCTACCAGCAACTAACAGCTGCAACTCAGGGCAGGGTGCTTCTATACTTACCTCCTCGTCATTCTCAGGCCGCCGGGAATGGTAAAGAAAGACTTGCCAATGGCTGACGCTCGTGAGCTTACGCTCACGAGCGTCATCTTCGGCCATCTCCGCGACAACCGCAGCGGCATCATCCCCCCCCGGCCTCTCATTGTCCGGAGGTGCAGGGCGTTTCTTCCGTACTTAGCGGGCGTCCATCGAGCTTTTCGAGGCCAGGATCTTCTCTCGCTCGGTCTGACTTAAACCGTTAGGAATTCTGTATAGCGAAAAGGGCTGTGCCCAGCAGCCCACGATGCTGCAACAACATACGCGTGTGTCTGGGGCCCGCAGGGCGGGGTCAATGTGCTGGGCGTTGAACGGCCCGTTGTCGCCGAGGCCGTCGTCGCCGTCCGCAAAGAAGTTCTGTTGCGACATTGTACTATCAACCATTGTTAAGTCTCTCAGCCCATCAACCCTGTCAGCTAACAGCTGGAAACACTAGGTCGCCACATAAGAGAAGGGACTCGGGAGAGGGCCGAGGACCAGAGTCGATGTAAGTAAGTACTGCCAGCCATTGGGGGTGACGTTGGGAGCGCCGCAGCAAAAAGCATGGGGTCCAGGGGGGCGGCAGCCTCCTGGTACATCAGTAGAGGCTATGAAATTTGATAATAGTTGATGCGGTGACGACACGTAGTGACGTAGTATATAACCACAGACTCTGATCTCACCGCCGACGGGCACTGCGGAACGGCAGTGGGGACCCCGATATCGCACGTATAACAATGCCTGTGCTAAAATAGATAGTGACTTGTGACTGTAACTCTCTACCTGGGTAGATACTCTCAAGATCAAGAGGCCAGTCCCATACTCAAGACTGCGATACCCCCCTAAGTTCTCAAGAAGCCGACTACCACGACCGAGAAGCCGACAAGTCTCAAGAGATTACAAGTTCGAATCAAGATACTAACCCTCTATAAAAATTGGCCTCTCGATCGACAAGGACGTAGGCGCAGCCGCCATTGTAAGATGACTGTTAACCACCCCCTCAAAGACGTTCCCCCTTAACTGGGCCGGAGCATGAGGGACAGGGGTGGCAGTTGCAGTGGCACCGGCGGCCGAACCTTTTTGACTTTTGAGCCTCTATAACTATCTGTTTGTCTTGGTCGCAAAGAGAGTCGCAAATATAGTCGCAGAGAGAGCCGCAAAGAGAGTCGCAGAGAGAGCCGCAATTGAACTACAAACAGAGGCACAAACAGAGGCGCGATTGAACTACCTAATTGAACTGCGAATGCGGCTTCCGTCCGGTGTATCGTACTTGCCTTTTGCAAGGCTTTTTGTGCGTGGGGTGCTAAAATCGCCCACAAATTGACCGAACAAAGTTCCGCGATGCTCATGGCGAAGAGCAGGACGTGTGTCGCCTTTGTACGGCTCAATTCGACCCAGCATCGTCAGTTACCAGTCTCAGCTCTCTCGGCTCTCTACCGGATATGCTATCGTCCAGCAACCCGTTCAGTACGCCCACTACACCGTCGCAGATGCCACCTCTCCGCCGGGGGCCGATTGGACGCCGGGGCTCTGTTCAGTCAGCGGCATCCTCTCCATCTCAGTCTCAGAGTCAACTTCAACTTCCAGCGGTAGAGCCTGTCCCCGACCAGGTCTTTGATGGGGACCTATCGGCCGACGCTATCACGATGGAAGATAGGGTCCGGCTGCAGAAGTTCAATGCCGAGATGGCCAAGGAGGCTATGGTCGAATGCACTCTGTGTAAACAGAAGTGGTTTGACGTGAAGTTACAGGGAGAGATCTGCACTGGCTGTATAAGTCGTGATAGGGCGAGGCGCCCAGAAGAGCCGCTGTTTTATTCGGCCGACAACGATCTTGACTTCGGCGATGTCCCCCCTGACTGACCACCGCTCTCCCAGATTGAGGAGCAGCTCATTGCGCGCGTCCATGTCCATGTGGAGGTCTTCCTCTACCGGGGCCAACAATACAAATACCGCGGGCATGTTGTTAATTTCCTCCGCGATGTCGGCAAAGTCTACAACCAGTTACCACGGCTACCTCGGGAGCTGGATGTCATCGTCTTGCGGCCTGCCAAC
>NT_165979.1:1057294-1060176 GCF_000143365.1 Chaetomium globosum CBS 148.51
CCCAACTTCGCCATGCAGGACCATGGTTAACGTCAGTTCCAGTCGTCGGTTTTTTGGTCAAACAGGGCACTCAGTAGTTAGGGTTTCAGCAACATGGCAATCCCGGGATACCGCTCTGGGCGAGAATCTCGACAGCTTTGCGAACGAACTCGTTCCGAAATGATCCTTTATGTTGTGACACTCATCGTCGCCAGGGGTAGCAGACGAGGGGCTTCGGGTGGCAGCCCGAAAATGAATTACATTGAAATGTCCAAAAGCCTAAGGCTACTCTCCGATGAATCGAGGGCTTTCGGCACGCAGAAGCCGTTGAAGTCTTCCCGTGGCGAGCTGTGAGACCTCCCCGCGCTGGTTGGACTCGAGGCTAGGCCATGGCGGGAGGGGCCCCCCGCCCCCCCAGCCCCGCGCCTCCCCAAGGCTGTGCGCATGTCGGACGGCTCCGCTGTGACCGTCATCAACGACATGAAGCTTGGGGAGAAGGGCCTCGCCTCGTCCCGGTGGGCGAAAAAGGTAACCGAGTCTCCCTTAAGGTCTCCTAGACAAGAAAGGGCATGCTCGGAAATGGAAGCCTGATGAGGGGGTAGTGTACGGCCAGAAGTTTATAGCCAGTCCTAAAGAAATCGTGCGTAGCTGCTGGAGTTGAATCATCTTTGACCGGCCTGCACCGGACGGATATTTACTTAACTACATATGAAAATAGTGAGGAACGAATCTGAGAACTTGGCCGACGAATTGGGGAATGTGCGCCGTTATCGTCTGAAGTCGCGGCGAACTGGCAGTTGCCTGGGTTGGTAGGTAGTTTGCAGAAGCGTTAGTAGGGAAAAAGTGATATGTATTATACGTATCACGGTGCGGACCTTGGGCCATGGTGATGATCTCTGTTGCACCATAAAGAGGTGAAGAAGCTAAGGAGCCAAGGGCTTGGCTATAAGGTGAAGATGGAGCATGGACGGCTCCCACTAGTTAGTTAGTTAGTTAGTGGGAGCCAGCATGGATCACCGGATTACATAACCTACTAGGTAGGGGTTGGTTCCGTGACATTACGAGATGACTTGACCTTAAACATGTTGTCGTAAGACGAATCATGCTTGCATATATCTAAACCTCCTTACGGGGTTGAGCCCTGGGCTGGACCGACTACATGTAGGTCCCTTGGTAGATGGTATTACCACCTTCCAGCAAGCAATTATCAACTGGCAGTATCAGTTTTTAATCGCCATACCTCTTTTCCTACAAGCGGTGGGGTAAAGCCACCTTAGTATTCGAGGTGCCGGACATTGGCAATTTGGCTGGGTAGGTAGGTACCTACCTATAAGTTATAACCGGTAGTTAATGGACTACCGTCAAAGTTAAGCAGGACAACACTTGGAAAGCTGGAAACGAGGTCTCTCTGGTTGTCTAAGACACGAAACGAAAAGGTAGTTTTAAGCGTGCACGGAGGTCTGGGCCTGGGTTTAGATTGATTGGCATGGGACTGGTGGCGCGAGCCGAGACCAAAAGTTAACATGGGCTAACTGTTCGCTGGACTGTCGATCCGATAGCACATGCAGTCATACTACCCTACCAGTCTACTTGTGTACATACATGCAGCATGCTAGGCATGCGCCAAGCTACTCAGAAACAAGTCCCGTTCTTCCGCGTGCGGGGGATGCTCTTGGGCCCTTGTCCGCTGTCGGTTGTGCATGATGCATCCCCCCTGAGTCGTCTCTCTCGGGGATAGTTCACACGAGGGAAACATGGGTGGAATCATCCCACACCGATTGCCATATGCCGGCTAACCACAACCGGGCCCTTGCGGACGGTCACCTTGCATCTCCCACCCCTCCCGCGCACAAGTAATATTCGCCCTAACCGAAGAAGTGGGCGACAGCTCCGAAGCCTCAACCAATAGTCTATAAATGCTTCCCAAATTGGAGCAAGATCATCACGGCTTGCGAGCCGCGGAGGGGCACTAGGAGATATTTGATAAGCTTACATTAGGGCAAAAGAGTGGTGGAAGAACCGGTTTAATAAAGTTATATCCCGCTACTGCTTCAGATCCCAACTTGCCCATTACCTCTCATCGCCGATTTGCCGCAATCACCGTGCTCCGAACAATGGCCTTCTCCATCACTGCCATCACCATCGGGGCGATCGGGACCCTCATCCTCTGGTCCCTGATCACCCGCGCCCGCAACTGGTACCGCCTCCGCCACATCCCCGGCCCTCCCGCCGCAGGATGGACCAAAGCCTTCCTGGTCTACCACCAATTCAGCGGCAAGCTCCTCCAGCACCTCCGCAACGTTGCCCAAAAACACGGTACGCCCTCCCCCCCTCCCCCAACTCACACCAAACCGCTCGAGCCCAACAAGATCGAGAGTCATCCGCCATGGTTGGATACGGGTCGAAGTTGCACTGGCAGGGGCAGATGTGGGAATTGGTCCAAGGGCTACTCGTTCACGTCCGAGACGGAGGGCGCCGAGCTGATGGTCAACGTTCAGGATGCCAGGGTGTTCGTACGGTGGCCGCGTCGGGATAAGGACCAGGACGCGCTGGGCCATCTGAGCGATTCAACCTGGGACGAGTCCTCGCGTCTGAGGGTTGCGAGGGCAGGCTCGGAGCTTCACGGCAGCCCGTTAAGGCGGACGACGCGTCTCACGAGTCCGGAGTCACCCACACCGGCCGGTGTCTCGACCTCCAATGCAAGCCTGGGACAGCTTGATGCCGCGTGGTGTCGAAGATGACGACGCTCCGGTGGAGATTTATGAGGATGCGAGCGCGGACGAGAAATCCGCCCCGAGCTGCCCAAGGTCCAAGGCGGCGGCCTGCTGCAAGCTTCCATTGACCAATGTGACCGAGAGCTTCTTCAGCGACTTCCAGCGACCCGCAGTCTGAACGGGGAAAAA
>NT_165979.1:1060453-1096653 GCF_000143365.1 Chaetomium globosum CBS 148.51
AATTCGATGCGCTGCTGGCCGCCTCTCTCTGGCTTGCAAGCGAAGACATCGGATGTCGACGATGTCATTTGTGCGTCAAAGTCCCGGCTGGTACGAATATTGCCTTCGGTTGGTTTGAGATCATGAGAGACAAGAGCGTGTTCGGAGACAATGCCGAGGTGTTTGATCCGATGCGGTGGCTCGAGGCTGACCCCGAGCAACTCAAGGAGATGGACGCAACCCAAGGGCTCGGCTTTGCGCTGGGGACGAGGTGGGAGTGTCTGGGAAGGAGGCTGGCAAATATGGAGATGGGGAAGGTAATTTTCGAGGTGAGTGTGCTGCTTGTGGAAGCCGATGGCAACTTGGAAGGCTGCTGACCAAGATGTGAAGCTTTTCCTCCGTTTCGACTTCGCCATGATGGATCCAGTGTCGCCGTTAAAATGGGACCATCAGGGATTTACCATCAACAAAGACATGAATGTCATCATTACCAAGCGGGAGTCGAAGGATGGCATATAATGAGTTTGGTGTATTATCAAGGAAGGGAATGGGCTACAATTCCCCGTCACGTCACTTCACCTCGCTCACATCGGTTCTTGCGGAATACACAGTCGAACTACTTCTAGAATTGGCCATACTGGGACACTAAGAGAGCGTAACACAAGGAAAATACTACCAGTTGATAGTATCCTCAGGGGGCTGTTGGTACACCTGCGTGCCTGACCTAAGAGGATGCCCCTAATTATCTCTAAGTCAACAGACGCAGAACAGGGTCACAAGATATTTGATTCAAGCTTAAAACGCAAGAGAGGAGATCCCAGAAAGCTCTCACATGTTATCACAAAGAAGGTCGATACTATCATCGCGGAGTAGACTAGGATTTCTGGAGCGAGCTCGCGGGATGGTATGATGACCAAGTTTCCCTTCCACAATAATGGTGACATTGGTACCTAGGGCTAGAGATTCCCTGCCACACGGGCCTTACCTTCGGCGTGTGTGTAACACTCCCATCCAGCCTCTCCTTTTCCCAACTTGGCCATCCCCAACCAACACAAATCATCTCGTCTCAAAATAGTCAACCGACAACCCCAGCGCATCACACTGCGCCTTCTCCGTGACCCCCTGCTGCCGTCCATTCCACTGCAACAACCGCCACCCGCCCGGCCCCGCCGTCTCCCACAACCCAACCTTCTCCACCTGCTCCAGCGTCCCCCAATACCCCCGCGCCTCCAAATACGCCCTACTCGGGTTCGGGTCTTGCGTCCTCGCAAACGCGCTCCAGTAATCAACAGCCAACTGCGCGAACGGCACATCAAGCCCGTCGCGGTCGGGCAGGCCGGCGCGCAGCGGGTTGCCGAAGACGACCATCTTCTCGCCGGCGTGGCACTTGAAGTACTCGGCGTCGGGGTCGCCGTTCGGGCGGGCGGCCGTTTTGGGCGCGTCGCAGTGCGGTTTGGTGTAGCCCGGCGGGCTGTAGGTGCGGTTGAATTGGAAGGAGTAGACGGTTTTGAAGGCGGCGTGTCGGGCGGCGGTGTAGGCGGTGGCTTGTTCGAGGCAGGTGTATAGCCCGTTGGTGGAGGCGCGGATCGTGGCGTTGAGGATTTGGGTTGGGGATGTTGGGTTGGGGGGTGCGAAGGCGGAGGAGTTGAGGAAATGGGAGAGGTCGCCTACGTCGCCGGGGAGGTGGTGCGCGAAGATGTCGGTGATGTTGGCGCCTTCCTTGATCGGGTCGACGTCGACACCGAGCTCGTCGCGGTTTGTCCCTGTCATGAAGGCCACGTCTTTGGTGTAGCCGCTTGTGTTGTTGAGCGCCAGAGTGTTCGACACGAGCCATGTCCCGTCCTGAACCAGTGATCTGCACCATGTTAGCCAAGTTGATCTCGCCGTTTTGCTGTGTCATGTTTGGACGTACCTGGATACGGCACTGATGTTTATCAACTCAGTGGCGTTGACCTCCCGCATGCAGGCGAGCCGATCTGTGGCATTCAAGCAGCCCATCTTGTCAAGGATGGCCTTGGAAGTCCCCTCAAATTCCGACTCGATGGAGTTGTAGTAGGAAGTCGAGCCATGTTCGTTCCCTGAGAGCCCCGTCGGGCCAGACATGCTGATGGCAGCGTAGAACAGCCCCTGAGCCTTAGGAGAGGCGAGCAATGCCCGGACGAGCATAGCGCCGGCCGACTCGCCAAAGATGGTCACCCTTGTTGGATCGCCACCCAAGTCCTTGATATACTTCTGCACCCAATTGAGCGCGTTAATGAGATCTCCAAGTCCGTAGTTGCCGTTATGGACCCCGTCATCGAATGCCATCCATCCAAGCGTGCTGACGCGGTAGTTGGGCGTCACTACCACGACATCGCCACGAGAAGCGAGATTCGTGCCATCTGCGTTTCCATTGTTGCTCGTGCCACTAGTGAATCCACCGCCGTAGATGTAAAACATGACGGGCTTTAGCTTCGGCTTGATGGCGCGACCCCCCTTCCGCGGCGGGAGATGGGTCGTCCAGACGTTCAGAAAGAGGCAGTCCTCACTGCTACCACTCTGCACTTCGCCCACCGGCTGGAGGCAGTCGGCCTTGGACGTCAGTGCCGTGATCGCCGTCGCCTCGTTGGGCTCGAACGGGGTCGAGTGCTCGAAGCGCGTAGGTTGTGGGGCATATCGGATGGCGCGAAACTTCCACGCGAAGGCATCGCGGTAGCCAGTATACATTTGATTACCCACTGGATGGTTGACGAGATAGCCAGTGGCCGTGTTGTTTCCCTGTGTAGAGACAGGGGCCGTCTGGGTGCATAGGACGGGGAGCTTGCGCGTACAGTCGGAGGGCATGGTGTTGCCGTGGATATCAATGGCACGGCACTGACGGCAGCTGGCGGTGGTATTCCGGTGTCCGCGGTTGACCCAGAAGAGCTGGCTGACGGGGACGGCACCAATGTGGGCCTGGTATGAAAGCGAGTTATTCAGGCCGTCAGTGAATTTCATCGTGTCCGGGTTCCAGAGGCCTTCACTAAGGGCCTTGCACGAGGCGACGGCCGCGGCGTAGCTTGCTTGCTGGTGGACGAGGAGAGCGGCGGAGCCATTCTTGGGACTATCTTCACAAGGTAGTTGGTTAGGAGCGCCTTTTGCGACAAATGGGCCTCGATACTCACTGTCAAGACGATTATCGGATAAGATGGTCAATCCGCCGCCGAACCTCTCGCTTCCGGGCGCACTTCGTTGGTCCTCTATAGTCGACGCCCCGAGAACCCCTGGGATTGGAGACAGCAGCAGCGCCCCCAAAACAGCGGTTTGCAGTGCATGCGCCATCATGCTACTTGCTATGAGGCTCCTAGCAGCTTGTCCGTGGTACCGCGGGAGGAGGATGGCCACAGCGCGACGCAGCCGACATTATGAACATGTCATCGGGTAAATAGGTTCTGGGTTCCCATCTCTGCCTCCGCTCTTGCACGCGTGCAGATCACTTTAGCCGCTTCCGCCACCAGGGTCAATGGCATGACCGAGCAGCCGTCAAATACCTTAAAGACATCCACTAACTCGAATGCTCTACATGTAAGTTCCGCCACGACTAATTACCGCGCCGGCCGCGGCGCCTGGCACCTGCACCATCTAAAACATACCCCATACAGGGAGTCATGTATCGGGCACGGGTGGTAAAAGGGGCCTTCCAAGCATTGGGACATAAAAAAAGAATCCTGCTCGGAAAGTCGGACTCCGTTCCTTTCCCCTTGCTGTTTTCGGGATCCAGGATCATGTTCGCCTCTCGCTGGATTGGACTAGGCTCGGTTCGCCGGCCCGGGCTCGTCTGCCTTAACTACCTATTTTACAACGCCACCCGTTTAATCTGCTTGCAGTGAGATCTTTGCAATGAGCGTAGAGAGGCTTGCGGTCCTGAATAGAGTCTCCCCCCCCGAACCAGAGAGACAAACGCGAAATCCAACCAGGCAGTGGCGATTCCATTAATTCTCGGATTCGGGGCGCCGTATTTCTAACAAGACAATCCAAGTTTGTCTTCGACTAGTCTGTCGCATGCAGAGGATAATTGGATTCGATCAACCGAGCTGGATCCCCGGCCCTGGCAAGCCACCATCAGCCGAGTCGTCGCAGTGATGTGTGTGTAGTATCAGAGGCCTGGGGCCCAAGGACCGTGGTTATTAATACGGCCCAAAAAGGAGATGGTTGTAAGCCAAAACCCAACATGCCGCTCTAGGAAGGAAGAATGGGTTCGGTTATGATGCCGATTGATAGAATGCGGCGAGAGAGCTGTATCAGGTACCACCCACATGTGAGCCTTTGGTTTGCGCATTATCGAGGGGGTCGACAGGGGAGTGGGGGCGAGGAGAAGGGTAAATACCTGATACCCGTAGAAGCCAGTGATTGCATCCCCTGGCGCGGCCGAAAACACTCTCTTCAAATTGCTGGTTTTACGGGGGTGAGGTTCCCTACCAAATTCCCACATCCGCCCACGGTTCGTGTGTATCTGTTCTCACCGTTAGCGCAGTGCCTTCCTGTGTGAGCGCACAGGAAGACGATGTCAATGTGAACTAACAACAGGAAGCGATGCCACTGCGTGGGTTAAGCCCACGCAGGGCGGGGCCGGGCGGTCTGGAAAGGTGGGCCCGGAATGCCGGCGCCCGCAACACCCCCCCTCAGACCGGCCTCCATCCGCCCCGGCATGAAGCCATCGCCATCTTTCTTAATCTAGTACATGTATATCTTCGTGGTGTTTTACTTCGCCCACGGAATCTTCTTCGCTCTCATGCCCATCATCCCCACAAATGCCGCGTGTTTCTCCTTCGATAACGGCTTTGTCAAACCGTCGGCTGGCATCTGTGCCCCGGGCAAATGGTTGACACTCAACTCTCCTTTCTGAACCTTCTCAATTATCCACTTGTAGCGGATATCAATCGTCCGTGTGCGCGCTCTGTTCATCGGGTTAAGTACCGTTTTGTACGCGTTGTTGCTGTCCGTAAAAATCACTGTCGGTATCTTCTGTGGAATGCCACAGTCCTTCAAGATCTGCGACACCCACATTGTCGACAATGCGGTGGGTGTCAAGTTGGTAAATTCGGCTTCCGTCGTACTCAATGCGACGAAAGGTTGTTTCTTTGACTTCCAGAGTACTGGTGCCCCGGCAAGGAAGACCGAATGGCCTCCTGTCGATTGTCGTGATGGTAGTCGGTCGGCTAGCGATGCATCCGCAAACGCCATCATTCGCATGTCGTCGCAGCTAATTTCGTCGCCGCCGAACTCAATGCCGAGATCCGTTGTGCCTTTCAGATATCGAAACACATGCTTAAGTAGGTCCAGGTGCGCTTGTGATGGGCCAGCGTTGGCCTCCGCCAGCCTCGAAACGGTATACGCGATGTCGGGTCTTGTACCACACGCAAGCCAATTGAGGGAGCCGGTATCTTTGATATACGCCTTCTGGCGTTTCATCACTGGTTCCCATGTCGCCGGCAATTCCATTTTACTGGGCCACGGTGTTGGCGTCGGATGGCAGTCTGACATTTCTCTCTTTGCCAGTAATGCCCGTGTGTAGCTTTCTTGTGATACGAAGATCTTCTTTTGTTTGCGATCGCGGACGATGTCGAAGCCCAGGAACCGTTTCACCGGGCCGAGTTCTTTCAATTCGAACTGCTTGATAATTTCGTCGCGGACCGTGTGGATCATGGCGGTCGAGGGCGCCGCAATCAAAAGATCGTCGACGTAAAGCACCAGAAGAATGTCGTAGCGTTTGTGTCGAAACAAACAGGCATCTGTTTCGAGTGCCTTGAAGCCTCTTTCTTCGAGTAAAGGTTTGACCGTGTTGAACCAGTATTGTGGACTTTTCCGCAGGCCGTAAAGTGCCTTTCTCAACCTGCAAACCATGTCAGGCGGAATGTCCAAACCTTCTGGGGGCTCAACGTAATAGTCGATGCCCTTCGGAATCAGCGTGTTCAAGAACGCTGTTATGAAGTCGTATTGCAGGCATTCCAAGTCTCGCACTGCGACGACAGCAAGAAATGTACGGACTGAAACGCTGTTGACGACGGCGGCAAAAACGTCTTCACTATTCCAAGAGTCTTTGTCGAAATTGCCACAAACAACCCATCTTGCGCGTGGATCTGTTGTTCCCGTTGACGGATTCATTTTTTCGTCAAATACCCATTTGCTCGGCAAAATCGTCATGCCTGGGCGTTTCGGAATCAATTCGTAGACTTCTTTGTCGCGCAAGCTGGCATCTTGTTTCAACATCGCCTTGAGCCAGTAATCCTTGTAGTTCTCAAGGCGTTTCGCCTGTCGATGGTTCTTCGGTATTTGGGGTTGCAGGTATTGCGCAATGTCGTTCTCGACCTTCACACTTGAAAGCGCCATGCCAATTGTTGGTTCGTCGGGTTCAGGGATATCCAGGTGCGCCGCATAAAACGACTGTCCCGGCAATTCACCCCTGCTCAATTTAGCATAATAACCTTCCTCTGTGCCGGTACCGTATTTAGCCTTTTGGCGCCGCGGGCGGGTCGACAACGTAGTCGGTGCCACTGTTCCGGGTTCGTCGGTCACCAAATTGCCAATTCCTGGCGACAAATGGTTAATTGGCACTGGAAGATCTCTCCCAATCTCCATGCGATCCTCCGCATCAAGCGTTGGTTCTGGAGTGGCCTCTGGAGTCGGTAATTGAGCGACATGTTTTTCTTTCTGCATTTCCGTTGTTTCGTCGCTCTGTTGAGGTTCGTTCTCGATTGCGGGCAGTTCATTTTCTGTCGCAGTGGAATCCCCCCCCTGAAGGCTAATCGTTGTTGTTGTTTGATCCGGATGGGTAATTGTCACCCAGTCTTGTTTTTCCACGACCGCTTCTTCTTCTTCTTGCGTTGTCGTGTCGGTAAAAACCGCTTCGTATTCGACATCCGTTCCGACATCTTCGTCAGGAACAAAGTCTGGGCCTTCGTTGAACTTGACTGCGCTGGCGCGAATGATCTTCCCGGTCTTCGGATTCCAAATCCAGTATATTTTGCCATGCAGGTCAGCGTAACCGATCAGGCGTCCTTTCTCGGCGCGCGCGGCAAACTTGTCGGATTGGACCCGGTATTTCGGTTTGACGTAGTAATACGCCTCGCAAAAGTAGGCTCGAAAGTGGGTGATGTGTGGCGTCCATGTCGACTTTGGCATACCGACACCTTTCGCAAAGGCCTCTTGTGGGCACCTGTTGCCCGTATTCGCATTCGTGGGCAGTACGTTTTTGACTTGAACGACTGATTCCATCACGAAGGTCCAGAGGTGTTCTGGAATCTGATACGCAATCATCGTCGCGCGCGTCTTATCCAGAACCTCCCTCGCCGCGCGTTCAACTTTGCCGTTCATCCACGGCGTGTGTGGAGGGGTCTGAAGGACCACAATGCCTTTCTCCCTCGCCCACCTCTTGAACTTATCGTCAACGAATGGAATAGGCGATTGTCCGAATTCGGTGCCGCCATCAATGCCGATCATCTTCACCCAACGACCTGTCTGGGTGTGAACCATGACCACCCAGTCCTTCAACAGGTCGAAGATCTGACCCTTTGTGCTGGTGTATTTGACCCAGTGGAAGTTCGTGTCGATGTCAATGATGTGAACGCTGTATTTATATCCCAACGCTCCCGGTTTTTCATGAGTAACCGTGTCGACACGAATGAAGTCAAGTGGATTATCGCCTTGGATGGGGGCTGATTTGCCCAGTTCGTCCGTCATCTTTCCCATTGTACAGCCTTCGCAAAAGTGATCTTGTTTGGCGGTCAATTCGATGCCTGCACGCCGACATGCTTCTTCAACAACTGATTTGCCGGCATGCATTAGCCTTCTGTGCATCTTGCGGTATGGGACTGACGCCATCTCTGGTTTCGGTTGGTTTCCTCTGTTGGTTGAGGTCGGCAGTGCATCTCTGACAGCTGGTACGCCTCGATAATCGTACAACTCCATCAGGAGGCTTCCTGTTCCTTTGTGATACAGCGTGTCATTGTCTTGGTCCCAACGAACGCCGTCATTCTTCATTCTCAGACCTGCAAGTAAATTGCAAGGTGCTGATGGTTGGTAAACTGCTTCGTCAATCTCGATCGTCGCATAATTGCCTGTCGGGAGTTGAACCGTAAGACTAACGGTTCCGCCCAGCCAATTCTCTATCAATTCTCCCGTTGAGGATATCGCCAATGACGCCTCTGGGAGTGTTTCCAATTCCTTGAACCACTTCTTGTCATTGAACGCTGGCGTCGCGCATCCGGTATCGTAAATCACGACATTCCGAATTGCCTCTGTCGACGCGCCTGATGCCTTGAGGGCCTGTTGGACTTTAGCGCTTAATTGCGCCACGGGCCTCCCCAAAAATGCGGTGCCATGTTCATCATGTTCATGTCCGGATGGTTGCTTGTAAACAGGAGATTCATCGGGCGAGACTGGTTCGCCACACCAGACTGTTGATGAAGAGGGCCCGTTGTCGACGAAGATGCCGACGACGATTTAGTCAACGATGTCGATGTCGACGAGGAGGTTTTCGTTGCCTTCGCCTTGAGGGCACTGTCTCTCTTCGGCCAGTTTTCCGGGGCCTGTTCCGGATTGCACCACCAGCAGATTAATGCCTTCGGGTAGTGGAAGCCACAGCCTCCGCAATGCGCCTGTCCAGTGTAAATGTCCTTGTCGCATTCCTTGCAGTCAACCCTCTGGTTTTTCGACTTCCAGGAGTTCTGTCTCTCGTTATTCTTGTTGGTCATCGAAGTCGACCGAGTGTTTGACGACGACGATGTGGCATCTCCTTCTACCTTCTTAGTCTTGTCCTTGCCGTATTTGACGTTGCTCAATGCCGGCTGGGTCGCCTCCTGGGATGCCAGTTCGTTGAATTCCAGCATCAAATCCGCCCACGACAACTTGTTGTTTCGAAGATTCGTCATCGACCTGGTATACAGATCCGGGTAGGCGTCGGAAATCGCCTGGATGGCGTTCAAGGTTGCCGCTGACTCTTGCATCTTGTAGTCAGTCTCATTTATCCGCTGATACAGATAGTTGAGCCGAATCTGAAATGTGGTGAACTTGTCATAGTCGCCACGCCTGATATTGAAGAACTCCCGTGCAATGTCGTATGTCGCTTTGTGGGTGTACTTATCGAAGTGCTGTGTCAGATGGTCAAATGTCGATTTCGGATCCTGGTCGGTAACCTTCCAGCCTTGTCCTCGCAACAAAGTCCACACGTTGATATCCGCAATTGTGCTCTGGATGAGGTTGTCAACGTCGATCCGGTCGTATCGCCACTGGCGCTTCTCGTCGTCATCTGCCGGTTCCGGCACGCCGGTAAGGATGTGGGCTTCCAGCCCTGCGCTCTTCAGCGACGTGAGCAACTTGTCACGCCATGTCAAGAAGTCCTCCTTTTTCTTGAGCTCTGGAACTTTCTCAAACGTGGTCTTCTGTCGCTTTGTCGATTTCTCAGCTAGCTTTTTCTCATAATAATTCTTTTGAGCCTCAAGCATTTGAGTCATCATCGCCTGCATTTGTTGCAGTTGTTCCGCCATTTGACTGATTTTGATGTCGCACACTTGTGTCGATAAATTGGAATGTCGGGTGTGGTTCGTTGACTTCAAAACGAAATTCCACACAATCGACGATTTTTCACTCAATTCCAATCTCTATCAATTGAGAGAATTAACAGGAAGAGTATCAACAGTAATAAAAGGAAGTGTCAGGGGCTCATAACCTGTGTGAGCGCACAGGAAGACGATGTCAATGTGAACTAACAACAGGAAGCGATGCCACTGCGTGGGTTAAGCCCACGCAGGGCGGGGCCGGGCGGTCTGGAAAGGTGGGCCCGGAATGCCGGCGCCCGCAACACTTCCCAAACAATTAGTCCGCTGGAAACGGGGATAAGGTACCCTGAGCCAAATAA
This sequence comes from Chaetomium globosum CBS 148.51, assembly GCF_000143365.1. Taxonomy (NCBI): domain Eukaryota; kingdom Fungi; phylum Ascomycota; class Sordariomycetes; order Sordariales; family Chaetomiaceae; genus Chaetomium; species Chaetomium globosum. The sequence continues at coordinate 1,070,307 of NT_165979.1, forward strand.
AATACCCTTCGCGAAATTCTCGGGACCTGCTCGAGCTGCACTCGACCCCCACGTGATAGAGCTCGATTGTCTGGATATTTTCACCTCCAGGTCCGTCAATTAAAATGTCCTTAATCCCATAGTTTGTCGGCATGCCCTCGCAGGAGTCGTGCCCGAAACTTCGGCATGCGGTTGGAACTTCCGGGTCGTTGAAAATAAAATCTATGCGGTCGAGGCGGACGAAGGTGATTTTGACCAGGCTTCTAAGGAAACTCCCACCCGGGCCTCCAAACCAGGTCCAGAACAGTGGCCGATGTCCTGACATGTAAGGATTGGGTGCTATCATGAAACCCTCATTCAGATTTAAACTTGGCGGTGGCGGGTGAGGAGACCAGATTGCAGAGTTCCTGAGATTCCGGGCGTCGTCGTCGACGACTTCTAGGCCTTTCGGTAATATAGGCTGTTTTGGGTCTCGACAAGCTGCGAGACTGACCATTTTAAAACCCTGCATTCCGAATCCAGGCTTGATTAGCAAGTAGAACCATAGGCCGAATGGCCGATTAGAACAAAAGAAAAGGCCGGGGTTATCTTACGTCAAACTCGAGCTTCAAAGCCATAGTCTCCCCGCTCGTCGTGACTCGGCCCAGTCGTTCTGTTATAGGTACGCCATCGGTAAATCCGATCCAAGCAGACAGGTGCTTCCTCGCATTACTGCCACTGACGCACTGCAGGGCTTGGATGCCACCCACGCCGACGGCAAGGTTAAAGCCCATCAATGCCGCGCCATGGAGTTGCAAGGAATGCTCGCTGCCAGCGAGGCTGTAACCCAATTGGATCACTTCGTCGTTGGTAGCAGTGAGGGACAAGCCGCAGATGTATCCGTTTCCGCCGAAGAGGACAGTGGAGACAGCGACCCGTGAGATATCATTCGTCGGAATGGCCACCCCTTGGACTTTGGAACCTTTACAGGGTCCGTGATATTTTGTATCTAGCGGTAGACACCCCGCAGCCGTAATCCATGACTGCTCGGGGCTCCCATGTTCTTCTGGGAGAGGCGGGATATGCCAGGGAAGTGGCACCTCGTGAGGCAGTTCGTTCCAAGAGAGCGCCAAAACGTCCACCACGTGTTGTATAATAAGGCCCCAAATCCGCTTCCTGTTTCGTGTGCCCTCAGCTAGGCCGGCATCGGCCGTACGCTGGTACAGTCCACGCCAATCTCTGTGTCCAACGACGCCACGGGTTTCGGAACCCGAGACTGCTTCAAAGAGCCATGAGCGTTCCGAGGCCTTTCCCCTGAACCGAGATGCCCAGAATTGTTGGCTGTCGAAGATAAACCAGAATGACGGCGATGCGCGGCGTGTGTTCAGGGTGTCTGGAGTTGAGAGGTAGGTCGCGATAGCGGAGCGCAACTCCACGGGAAGTGAGGCGAATGGATCCCGGCCGGGTGATGATGATTCGGTGGGCAGTAACGGGACCCGAGAAGGCGGCGCTTGTGGAGTTTCGGTCAGAATTGCTTCCACCTCGGAAGTAGCTAAGGGGTTAACGTTGTAATATGCCGGTGTTTGAAGAACGTCTTCAATACCGTCGTATGGTGTTAGATAATTGCCGTCATCGACCTGTGTCTCCCAATCGTGAATTTGGTCCTCAAGAAATCCTTGAAGTCCTCCGTAGTCGTGGCCCCAGTCCAAGCTTGGACACATTGAGTCTGTCATGATCAGGGAGTCTAAAACCTCGAATAGTCTCTCACAAGGGACCTGGGTCGGATGATATGCCTGTTTCACGAGAGACCAGCAGGCATCGTGGAAGACGTGGCCACGTTTCCCGTTGATTTCGAGCCACTCGCCCCGGAACAATACCCCAAATTGATCTAGGTCCGGATTTGCATAGCCAGGGTCGCACCACCGAGCATCAACATTTTGAGGCGCGATGAAGCGGCCCAACTGCGGATCGGAGTAGAGGCCGACGCCGGTCACATGAACACCCTCCTCTCGGCTTCGGCATACTACGAGATGATATTAGTTAGAACGACACAATTTAATTTTGATCCAACCTAGGGGAAAGTACAGGTATACTCACGACCGCGAAACTGATTCATCCACGAAACAGAGCCAGCTTTATCAGCGATAAACCACCCGCAGAAAACGCAGTGGACGACGAACGGGAGCTGGTATCCGTTCATATTGGTTGCGAATGCGTGGCCTTGACTGCTGCACTATTTTGCGTCGAAACCACCTGAATGGAAACGGTGTATGATACCTAAGGCCGGGGAAATGGATTACCTGTGATGAAGAGAAAATTGGCAGAAGCAGGCGGAAGTGCGGGGTTGGTTGGTTGTCGTTGGGAAGGAGCGACTCTGGGAGGGCAATGTAGACAGCCCGGAAAAAATACAAGCGGTGTGCCACGCGCGCACATCAAAACATCAAGGCGTTTGCACCACACAGATGTTTGAGCCACATCCCAGGTTGTATGAGATACCTCGCAAGCTTGCTTCTTTCCATTTCTCACGCAAAGATTTAAGATGTGCTAAAACAAGAAATTTCAAGTGCAAACATCAATCCTGTGGCGTACCATACCTTACAAAGACGAACAACGACGGACCAAACCAGTGAACTTGGGTGTTTCAAACACGGGTCAATTGATGATCAAACCCATTTCACATTGAATCCAACCTCACTACCTCGCCGACTCTGGTACAATGCTAACGTCGCAACATCTAACCAACCGCCATGATGGCCCCCAATTTCTCCTCCGTTTCCTCCCGATAACGTTTAGTGGCAGCCATCAGCCCGATCAGACAGGCACACGGTCAAGAGGCTGCCCCCGACCCTGACGTTTCTCTTCAGGCCAGAGACCTTGCCGTTGGAGCTGCACGAGTTGTAGATGTCGACCCCGGGGCTATACAGCTCCGCACGGACACCGCCGAGCGGAATATTGGACCAGCTGACGTAGCAGTTGTTGTAGCGGATGTTGCGCGGCGATTGCGGGATTCCGTTCTGGTCGCTGCCGAGCGCCACGAGCAGGTTGTAACAATCTCCCGTGCTCGCCTGGTGGCTGCCCGAGCACGCCGGGCTGTCGCGCGCCTGCAGGCCTTGGTTGGCGGAGCGGCTCGCGAGAGGGCCGGGCGCCGCAGGGAGGCCCGCGGGCAGGTTGTCGTCCGTCAGGAGCCAGTATTGGTCCTTGCCCTCCGTGACCAGTTTGAGGTTCAGGTCGTAGCCGTTGGAGGGTGCGGCAGGGATCGCGGTGCCAAGGGCGCCAGCGGCGAAAAGGGTGGTGATGGCGGTAAGATACTTCATGTTGATGGTGGGCGAGATTCGAGGAATCCAGGAAGCTGTGTGAATTGGTGTGGTTGGAGACTTGGAGTGGGTTGTGAAGTTGAACTCGGCGATGGTGAGGTTGAACTTGTGAAGAGGACCTGGACGTTGAGGATATTTATGTTGTTCTGGCCTCCATAACGCTCCTTACACTCGTGGTCTCGTTAACATGCTCTGGGCTCGCATTCCGCATTGGGGACCTTGTAGTTGGATCTAGTCAGCCACCCTCGAGCCGGGATACGAGCATCCGGGGGCGACTCTCGACTGTACACCGTCGGAGGTTGTTTTTCGACGTAATTGCCCAATCAACATACACCATTATAGCCCAAAGAGAAAAGGCCTCATTAGCGCCTAATACCTCAGCCCGTATGCAGTCGAATCGGTGGGCCCAACGTTGAACCGCGATGGACAGCGGTGGACAGCGGTGGCAAGCGAGAAGTTGATGACTGAGCCGCCTGGTGCGACAACGAGTAGAGCGTACCTAGGTGGGTGGAACACTGTCTCGCTTGATTCAGGTTTTCAAAACAGTCCCGTTGGAGTTGAATGCAGCCATTGAGATTTCTAACTTGACATGGTATTCTAATCCAGGGTACCTACCTACCTACCCAGGTAGTCTCGCATTCCTCCTCCGTCCAAACTCAGCTCAGGCACATGCATGCATCCCTTAGCCAACCCCCTGACCTTTTTGCACACCACTAACTCACTGCAAACTTGAGCCTAGAACCACCATGAGTCATCGCAGCCTTCACCGCTCTCAGAGCAGCTCCGACCTCCGCCGCGGAGCCCGAGGCCTACGATCTCAAGCTAGCCCTTGACAAGGACGGGTCCGGCAAAGCCGCCTGGCGCCTGCTCGACGAGAATATCCCCCGCGCACGTCGACCAAGGCTGCCGCGGCCTGGACACCGACATATAGGGCCCCCACCCCGTAACAGCGTGAGCAACCTGTTCACCAAGGGTCAGTATGGCCTTGAGGGCTGTGCGGTGTGCGTACTGGGACTTGGAGTTTCGGGTTAGTTGGTGTGTGGGGGTGGATGATGTTGACCCGCCGATTTTGAAGCTTGTGACACCGGATGAGTTGGATAGGGATGGGGGAGGTTGTCTTTGATGCGAGAAACGGTCAAAATTATGGTATAACCGGAGATTCGAGCGGAAGGCGCTTGGGATTAAACGGATGTCGGTGGGTGGGAGGAAATCTGGCACGATTCGATGGCGAGCAAAAGTGTTCTGTGTCTTCAATGATTAACAGGTACCGTTGGTTGCTCACTGCAACATGTCCCCAGCAATAACATGACCTGACTGCCCAATTTGGACCCCCGCATGTGCGACGGAATGCTCTCAATTACAAATAATAATAGCATAGATCTCCTCCCGTCGTCGACATGACCTCCCCAATGGTAGTCGACTCCCCAGCATACCCCATATCAATAACATCCCCCAACTCAGCCAGATCCGACGGTGGTTCATTCCCCCACGTCCGATGAGCATAAGACCCAGACCCAAGATCCGTGTAACGCGCAGGCCCGGCGCCCAAAGCCTGCCACATGGTCCAAACGCGGTCCATCTGGCCGTGATGCACCCAAAAAGCCGGGTCACCAGGGGAGGTAAACAGATCGCCACCCGGGTCGCCGCCGATAGTGTAATGAATACCACCGTGGGGCCCGATCTCGATCGTGTAGGGGACGCCCTCGGAGACGATACGGAACTGGTCGACGTCGGGCCGCGTCAGCAGCTGCAGCACCGTCGAGTAGTTGGCGTAGCGCATGTTCATGGCCCCGCCCAGGTCGCGCTTGAGCCCGCGCGGGTTATGGCCCAGCCCGCCCATGGGGCCCGGCGCCGTGTCCGCGAGGCCGCCCACAGGACCAAGGTTGACCACCATGTCCGCGAAGGGGCCCGTCTTGACCAGCCCGCCGCCTTCGCCAGCAGGGAGCGAGATGTTGCCGCCGCCGACGCCGGCAGGCGGCACGATGACGGGCCCGTCGTGCGGGATGTACTCGCCGTTGCCGCCCAGGCTGGTGGGGTCGCCGTTGAAGAGCGGCGAGTTCTGCGGCGCGTTCGCGTACTTGGCCCAGTCCCAGTACGGCTGGTAGCCCGTGTAGCCGCACTCGTCGCGCAGGGCCTTCTCGTACTGGTGCACGAACCAGCGGTGCCACGGCTGGAAGACGCCCGAGTAGTGGATGGCAAGCGTCTGCTGGATGTGCGTCACGACGAAGTCGTCGAACCGTGACTTGGCCCCCGGCGCCACGCTCTCGGGCGTGCGCGGCGGCTTGCTCTGCAGGCACTTGACGGCGTTGACATAGGCGAGGCGGTCCTGTTTGGACAGTTGGCCACTGGCGAAGGGGTTTGGTTAGAAAACCTACAAATAGGAATTCTGTGAATTTAACACTTACTATTCCCGACGGAAAACAAGCTTGTCGACGGTGCAACGGGGTGTCTCGCCGGCCTCCCGGAGCTTATTCTCCTGCTCGGTCAAGTCCTGGATAACCCGAGACTTGGCTTCTTCGATGAGATCGGTCAGCTCCTGCGGCTGGGAAAGGCCAGTGCCCCGGCAGCGCACACCAGCGTGGACAGTGGCTGCCGCAAGGGCGGCTCCAAGCAAGGTGGCGGCCTTCATGTCGATCGCTGAGGGGCGGAATGAGAACAAGAACGGACTGCAAAAGGAATGAATGGACGCGAGCTGCATAATAAGGACCCGCTCCCTCGTGGCAGCCTTGGCAGCTCAGGGGGTTCGGCGCACCTTTCCAGCCCCGAGGCTTCGTCGCCTTCTAGTGTATGTACTAGTGTAGTTCTTTTTGGAAATTTGGTCTCCAGTCACCCCCTGGCTACTGTGGTATTGGGCCCCAAAGCGGAAACATGGGTCCCACCGTCTTGGGAACTATGTTTTGGTACGAAATACTCGTAGTTTCTTGATAAGCCCAACGTTATGCGTTTCTACTGCCGGCAGTTGGGTTTGCGGCGTGGGACTTGCCACCCCTTTCAACCTCGTTTGTGGGGGTACTGGGCAGCCAAGTCGTCCGGTTCATCCGACGGGGAAATCCAATCCCGGAAATTGAGGTGGAAAACCTCACCAGGCGATGGGGTCGAAGGAATCGTCGGGTCGACGGATCCGGTCCTTGTTGATGCGATTGGGCGTGATGTTTTCTGCCCCTTGCGTTTGATGTTGGATTTGGGATTTTGAGCCTCCACCTTCGATGATCATTCTCCTGAGAAGGGAGGTACGAGAAGAGGTGGGACCGATCGATTCAACCGGCCAACGAATTGGCGTCGTGAGAGAACGACTACCCCAGTCAATCAACAGGGAACTAGGGACGGCGGGTTCAGGCCGGGATTATAACGACACACACAAAACTGGCTTCATGCCCCGTTGCCCGTCCCTTGTTCTTCTAACAATGGTAATGTCGTTACTGGGAACCGATTCTCCGTCCAAAAAGGAGGAATGATCTTTCCATGAGGCGTGGGGCACGCCAGGACTCGTACAAACGAGGGATGGCTTGCCTCTCTGGAAAAGAGCTTGCTGTTGATGATATAAGGCGCTGAACTGCTGCCGTATGTGCCGGTGGGGTGGATTACAAAGAAAGATCAGACGTCACTTGATGCCCCTGAGTCGGTGCATGAAAATCTTGACTCGGTGGCAGGGACAATGCTTCGAGATTGAAGAATCCGTCTCGGCAGGAAGATAGAACCGGATCGGAATCCAGAGATCGGGGTGGTATTTGAACCCCTGTCTCAGCTCCCAGCAAAAAAAGAGCCTTTCCGAAAAGGCACCAAGGAAGTCAGAACAGGCCGAAGTGGCTTCTGATACGGCAGTCGTCTCCTTGGCAGAAACCTTGCTGTGACGTGCAGCCCTGCGCGTGGAACCGGTCCGGCGGGAAGGTGCCCGTAGAAACAGAGGAACAGGGGGTTTTCTGTATTCCAGGTCCCGGGACCGATTAAGAGCAGACTTCTTCCCCTTGCTCTCCGGTCTCGCGGTCACTCCCGGTCGAGATCCATCAAATACCTCCCGTCAGCTGTTGAAGGCAGCGGTTTCTCTGCGGGCACCTCATCAAGCCCACCAACATGTCGGGCGCCGCGGTCATGCCCCCCGATGAGAACCGGGGCCCCGAGATTCTCGCCGTCTGCGGGGCCCTGGTGGGACTCGCCCTCGTCGTCGTGTTGCTGCGAGTCTATGTGAGGGCAAGGATGGTTCGCCACCTTGGTCTCGACGACTACACCATCATCGCCGCCATGGTATGTACAACCAGCCAACTTGTTGACTTGCTCTCCCTTGTTACACGGAGAGTTGACATGGCCCCTAACTAACCCCATGACAAACAGCTGGTCATGTTTGTGGAAATGATGATAATAATTCCGCAAGTCGATCTCGGCGGTGGCCGCCATGTGCAATACATCAAGCCAGAAGAAAACGTCATCAAAGGGTTGCACCTCAACTTCGTCACCCAGCCCCTCTGCCTGATCGCACTCTGCCTGACAAAGGTCAGCGTCGGCTTCTTCTTGTTACGTCTTACACCCTCACCACGGTTCCGGTGGGTTGTCATTGGCACCATGATCTTCACCGTCCTTTCGGCAAGCGGGAACTTCTGTGAGTAGGCCCTGATGGTTATTGGAGGCAACGAGACTGACCAAAGCAGTGACCGTGTTCTTCCAATGCCGCCCCCTGGCCCTGATCTGGGACCCGTCGGTCGAAGGAACGTGCATCCCACCGTCCAATCTCAAATTCGCGGCCTTCTTCAACTCCAGCGTCGCCGTGCTCACCGATATCCTCTTCGCGCTTCTCCCGGTTCCAATTTTATGGAACGTACAAATGAATTGGAAGGTTAAATCAGCCGTGGCGGCCATTCTATCGCTGGGAATCTTCGCTGCCGTCGCCGCCATCGTCAAGATCACCTACCTCGGCGCCTACGGCCAACACGGCGATTTCCTTTGGGACAGCGCCGACATCACCATCTGGTATGCTGCCACTCCTCCCCCAACCCGGCCCCCACCCCCTCAAAAAACAAACAAGACACCACCCGCCTAACCACCCCCCTCCCACAGGACAACCATCGAAATCAACGTCGCCATCATCGCCGCCTCCATCCCCTGCCTCAAGCCCCTCTTCAAGACACTCCTCGACGGCACCTCGGCCCGATACTACGGCTCGTCCAAATACAAGCGCTACGCCCACCACCCCGACGACGACAACATCACCCCCCAACACCACCACCCCATCAGCAGCAGCAAAGCCACCAAATCCACCAGCACCGCCCGCTCCGCCGGCCGCGCCTCGCGGCGCCTCTCCGTCGCCATCCTCGGCAGCCGGACCGCGGTGGGCCCCGAGTTCGAGATGTACGGCTCCGGCGGCGGCGCGAACAGTAGCAGCGCTGTGGGAGTGGGGACGACGGCGTCGGCGAGTGGGAAGTTCTCGACCGAGATCAAGTCGACCGGGTCGGAGGAGAGTATCCTGCCGCAGGCCGGCGACGATGATGATCGGGGGTGGGTGGATGGTGGTGGTAGTGGAGCTGGGGCTGGGGCTGGGGCGGGGGGTGGGGGGATTACTGAAAGACGACTACGGTCGGTGGTGGAGGTATGATGAAGAGGGGGAGGAAGGCGGAGGCGAGGAGGTCGGGGGTTTGGAGGGGCTAGGTATCTAGGGAGGAAGGGAGGGGGTTTGTGATGGGGGGTTGATGATTTGATGATGGGATGTTGGGGGGGTTTTGTATGGCCTCTTCCTGGGAGGGTGCTGCGCCATACGTTTGCTTGTCAGGCTGCTTTTTCTTTGGCTGCGTGAGACGCAGAGAAAGAGGGCGTATCTCGGGGGACCTGGGAAACGGCTCGACCAATGTTTAGGGAGGGTGAACTGGCGGGTATGAAAATTGCCCGGGCGTTGTGCGTTACAGCTTCGTTGTACCGTGTGTAGACGGGTATTTTGGAATTGTTAGATATGATTAATTAGCCTCGCGGCTGGATGGGCAGTAATGTTGAGTATGCGACCGGAGCATCTCTCAGGCGGTATCGTGACTAAGAGCTTCAAGGTGCACGGCCACTAGCGTTTTGTACCTTGGGTGAGAGATACGAAAACACAGTCAGCTCTTGGTCAGACTACCCAAGTTTGACAACTCGGTGACGACATGGAGATCTCATCGCTCATCGCCCACCGTCCACCCGATATGCCAATGTTCCGACCGATTCCTAGCAAGAGTGTTACGGTAAGGTCTGTCGGGCCTCTAGGGCAGTATACGGCGGTGACGGGCGCAGTATTTGAGCACCAGCTTGCTAATCCGGAACCTCAACATGGACATGTCTAAATGTAGATGTGGATTGGGATTAGCCTTGGCTCGCACTGCGCCCTCGCGGCGTTCATGTCGGGACTTACGGTCATAAACAAATCCGCTCTGGATCAAGTCGTCCTCAATCTTCTTCCGATCGCCCTTCTCCTCTATGCCCTTGTTAGTTATGGATGGAAGAATGAGCTAGGGCCGTTGTTGAGATCCGTACCGACGTATCCCGCGCCGTAAATCGCTTGTTTGACCTCACCATCGAGCAAGTTTCGATCTGCGCATATGTTAATGACTCTCTGGGTGTATTCGCAAGCTTTTCCAGCCTCGGCACAAGTGATCTTACCCGCGGCAGGAAGCTGAGTAAATATCATGCTCAGTACCTCGTCAAGGTGCTTGCCTGCCAACACAGTATCAGCCGTATGTTTTTTTGATCCCGCAGAAGATTATTACATAGGTATCTACCGTAGCCGGAATCGTGAATCATGGCCATCACTTTGGCGACCAACGGGTTGTCATCTGTCTCAGCGTTAGGTACCTAATTAGCAGTCCATGCAATTATTTACGGTAGGCGCTTCACACTGCATGCCTCCTAATTGCGTGTACTTACATGTGTACCCGATCCTTGTGATTGTCACGAATATGTCAACAGGTGGAGCCTGGGGGCGTGGACACCCCGAGCCAGTCGTCCCGAGGACGAATCAGGGAAGGCTGGGGTGTGCTCAGTGTGATCAGGGAAACGGGGAACAAAGGGAAACCAAGCACACTGAGCATAGAAGCCATACAGCCAATCAGAACACAGGAAGGACTAAAAGTGATCAGTGTGATCAGTGACGCCAAACTCCGGAGGAGACTGAGCACACTGAGCACATAGGACTTAGATAGGTATATAGTCACTCGTTCTGGAGAGCTCTGAGAGTTCTCCAGTTAGCAATCACAACTACAGTTCGCTACAAGCTCGGAAACCTACTGTTGAGACAAGCCTTTGTTGTGCACCTTTTGGTTGCACCGAACCCTAAGCACCCTTGAGAGATTACCTTCAACCGAAGCTGAACCCTAACAGGACAGGGTCCTGAAGTAGGTTCGTCACATGAGGCCGCACTTCGTCTCGCACGTCGCAAAGGTAAAGTGCGTGCAGTATATGCCACACACAGAAACTACAGCGCCGAATGGTTGTCTACTCGTCGAGTTTGCCTGATACCGCTTTTCTTGTTAACCTGTCAGAGCATATTGGGATTTGGAATGGGGGGTGGATGCGGTGTAAATTGATGTGATTAATATCACGACCTCGACCATGTTTCTCTGTTTGGGTACTTCAATCTGCCCTTCAAGCGAGCCCCGCCAGCTCGCGGCCTAGGCGCGCAACTAAAGCATAATATGCCAAGCATTGTACCAAACGCCGGGCGGAAGCTAATGAGGGATTCGGTTCCTTTGTGGCGCCCGTCGGCAATGTTCTGGATGATTTCCTCCTCAACGTTGCAGTCCAGGGAAACCTACAACCGTGTTGCTTCTCCGAGACTGGAAGTGATGGGTTTACACTCAAAGAAAGGTACGAGGCAAAGGGGTCACATCGATCCTTGCTTTATCCTCTCCTTGGCACGAGTATGGTAACCACGTTCTAAACTTCAAGTTAAACTCATGGTCAAGAACCAAATGACGATAATGACGGTAGGGGGGAAAAGAAGAGCATGGAAATCATATACAAATATAATAATATGTAAGCCAGAAGCCAAGCTATATACCTGCAAGGTAGTGCCAGTGTGGTGGGAACTATGTACAGGAATAGAACCACATGGCCAAAGAGTGAACATGAGCCAGATTTCCAACTGAGCAGTGTCCAAGATATCATCATCAAGAAGAGTACTGAGCAACATAGCCAACCTCCATCATGGCACCATACCCGCCCTGCGTGTTTCCGTTGGGGTAACCAGGCTACACACCACACGTCAGCACATCTCACACGACCAACCAAGGAGGAAGCCACATCACATCTACTCACCCAGTTCCCGCCCACCGCAACATTCAGAATAAAAAACAGCGGCTTGGCCGTCAGGCTCTCCCACACGCCCTGGTCGTTGAGCTGGTCGCCGCGGACCTGGTGGAACTGGCGGTCGTTCATGAACCAGGTGATGGACTGGGCGCGCCAGTCGCCCGAGGTGCGGTCCCACACGATGCGCCAGCGCTGCCAGTCCTGGTTGGGGATGGCCACCGACGCGCCGCGCCCGTTGGGCTCGTTGCACACGCCGCCGGGGTAGACTAGTACAACAGTTGTTAGTCACATGTCGTTGGTGATGCTAGGAGAATGGTGGGTCCCAGGGGTGAGACCAACCGTGGCAGTGGATGGTGCCGTAGCCGTTCAGCTGGCCGTTGACCGTCTCTAGGATGTCCAGCTCGCCGCAGCCGGGCCAGGCGGTGCCGGAGCGGATGGAGTCACCCAGCAGCCAGAAGGCGGGCCAGATGCCCTGCTTGGTGTCGATGTTGTTGCCGCCGAAGCGGATCTGGGCCTCGGCCATGGTGCGCTTGCCCGCCTGTGGCGTGAAGGTGTACTTGGACTCGAGGCGGCCCGAGGTCCAGTCGGAGCCGTCCTGCCAGGGCACGACCTGCAGCGTGTAACCGCCGCTGGTCTGGACGTTGCGTGCGTTGCGCCGGTACGTCTGCAGCTCGTTGTTGACACCAATGTTGCCGTCGATGATGTTCCAGTTGTTCTCGTTCGGCAGCCCATTGCTGGGTCCCGCGAAGCTGTCGGCCCAGACGAGCCGGTAGCCATCGTAGCCTGGTGCGTCCCAGGCTGAGACGCTGGTCCCGAGGATGGACAGCAACGAGATGTAAGAGGCGAAACGCATGTTTGCAAACGGTAAGGAGTGGTAAAAGGGGTTGAAAAATAAGGGTGATGTAATATATACAAGGAATGGTTATTGAAGTGAACTTCTCCAGGAATGTGGTGAAAGGAATGTCTCGGATCGGTACCTAAGGAGCGACGATACAGAGTAGGGACTCAGGGATGGAAGGAGGCAGTCTGAGACTGTTTATATGCTCTTTGTGAATCCATACAAGACGAAAGTGCTCAGGTGGAATGCCCAGAGATGCCCGGAAATGAGCAGGGGTTGAGGGAGGTGGGCAATGAGGGACGAAGCACATGGTCCTGATGGTAGTCCGATACCCCGATACCCACCCCAAGAAGAAGTGTGCGGGGGGCGGCCGAGGCCAATGGAACCTGCCCAGTTGGTGCCGCCTGATGTGCCCAACACTGCATATTTCCAATGGTAAAGTGACAGCCTTTTTCTACGTGGTGGGTTTGGGTTGCGGGCAAGGGGTGGACGGAGGCTTGTCAGGAGGCAAAATGGGTCATTCGTTGAAGGAGCGGTGGAGGGGTTCAAGATCCAAGCGGCTTCAAAAGTTCAAAGCATCTCATCTGCCCAGGTTCATGCGGCCCAGCCCGGTGTTAAGGCTACTTGGGGCGAGATGAGTTGAGCCTCAAGGACTTGGGCGTCGACCAATAGTACGCCGGAGTGCAGGACAAAAAGGGCGGCCGGCAACGACGAGACCAATGGCTGCTGTGCTGTGGTGGCAAACAAACCGCAAATCCGAGCCGCCCTTTTCCAAGCGTGCAAGCCTAGAATTTTGACGTTTTGTCGACCGAAGGTTTGGACGCTGCATTGAAGGCCAAGGCCGCTCGGGGAGAAGCGACAACAACGTCCATCTCGTCCGTGTGGGTGACCCTTTTCCCCGGGTTCGGGGTAGCATCGGGGCGTGCTTCTGCCGCTGTAGCGTGCGTGAAACAGCTGCCTAGCAGCAGTATCGCCGAGATGGTAGGGTGGTCTTGCAGTGTAAAATCGGGGCATCGGTGTGTAACGTTGTCTCTGTCGACGTTGGGCATTGACTCTTGATCTTGATCATGTTGTAGGGAGTGCGCGTGCTCACAGGTGCTGCGAGGTCCGTCTGGTCTTACCTGTGACTTTTTTTTTTTTTTTTTTTGCTCAGTGACTGGGAAGAGAAAAGCGTGATGTGGGGCTCGTGGCATGACGGATTCTATCAAGGTTCCAGATGCGCCAGTTCAAACAAGGGAGGCAGGCGTGTCCCGAGGACAGGTTGATGTGGAAGGGCCCAGGGAGGTTATTGGTGGACGACAAGATGGTTCAGGGGCCACATGCGCCACCTGCCCCTTCCCTAATGAAACGGAACTTTCGATTCGCCAACTCCCGTTCGGCAAGGTCAAGCGCGATCGAAGAGGGGAGATCCGAGCAGCCAACCCCGGATCAGCCATTTTGACCCCACTTTGCTCTCGTGCCCCACGTGTGAGTATCATCTGGCAGTGTCGGCCTGTCGGGCAATGCCGAAATGTGGGAGGGCGGCTGCCTGACAATTGCAGACCCCTTTGTCAAGTGCCACCGAGCTTCCAGTTTGCACTTGAATTGAACCCTTCTGGTAGCAATCGCTGCAACCTCAGTCACCGGGCCCCTTTTTATCGGCCCGACAAGCTGCTCCGGCGCGTTTGAGAATTTCGAACGATACTACAACGCGCGTTGCTTTCAACTTCTTCAGGTCTTTTAAGTCACCTTCTACGTTTTTGGCCTTCCGCATTGATATCTCGCCAAGTCGGCCAGCTCGGTTCCCCTCATCCACACCTTTGATCTCGTTCATCCAATGTTGCAACTACCTAGCCAAAATTCTCACCGATTTTATCTCGAATGAGCCATTTATGTCTTTTATCTACTGTCCTGGGGATGAACGCTAGACCAAAGACTCCTTTTTTCCCTCAGGTAGCGCTAGCCTTTTTTTGTTGCAGTGCTTAGTACGGCCTGATCCCAGGCATGGAGGGTACCTATCATCAGCCTTCAGCATGATGCTGACGGTAAACCGCACTCCTTTTTTATCGCCGCATGTGCCGGTTACGTTGTTATTAACTCATAGAATTCCCAACTCATACGTATCCTCTTCATGGACAGAGCTCTAAGCTGGACATCACATGTGCTTTGTTTGGCATGTACCGAAACGCTCAAGAGTGGTGTGTCCAGGACATGCCCGTCAACCAGGGGTTGGTTACATCGGTTGGCGTTAAGCGCCGAGTTTTCTTCCGGTTTGGTGTGGTGATAGAGAGAGACTAGATATCTGTTACGTACAATCTCGCGTTGTTTTTCTGCAATAGTCTTCTTACACCACAAACTTCCGCATAGTTAACCACGTTCAGCAAAGGTTGAAAGATACCGGAAGACTTGCGAACGTGGAGCATGCTAAGGGGGTTCCCGAGTGCACCAGAACTCATGGCACCTCGACGACCTGCTTCAGTCAAGTGCCCAGATGCTCAAAAGCCGGTATTGAAAAGGGGACTATTGTACCGGATATGGAACTCCTACCCAATGGCAAAAGTATAGTCATTACTTTGTAGGTTTCAATTCTTTCGGTGTCTCATATCAACCGTCGAAGTGACGGGGGTGTGTGGTGGTGTGGCCGCGGGGAAACAGTCCTTGACGGTGGTAAGAAGGGATTTCCGCAGAGCTGCCCAGGGGTCGAAGATGGGCCAATGCCAGGCAATGAAAACGGATTAATCCATGAACCCCCTTGCAGCAGGCGTCCCGGCAATAGTGATGCCACCCAACAAAGGACCAGGCCCAGACATACGATGGGGTCCCCAAGCTGTAAGGGGAGCCATCGGCGAGGACTCAAGATTGATTCAGGTTTCCCCATAAATCCTGGCGCGCAATCTTATTTCCCCCCTCGACTAACTTTATCTTTTTGCTATTATTACCGAGGGTCTGTCGACAGCACGATCCTTTAATAGGGCTTCGGGGGTACAAAATGACTATAGTTTTCGTCAGAACAGCGACGGCAATAGCTGTCTCGAATCCTTCATGAAATCATACATCGAGGAGTCCCCAAAACAAAGGCAAAGAATGCTGCCGCCTGCTCTATTCGCCATGATGCCTTACGTGTTGGTCCACAAAGGTTAGGATGGGCTCGATATATGTGTCCCAGCCTGGGACTTGAGGTCCCTACACCACTTGGTTAGTATACATTTCCAAGCTTGGCCGGAACACAGGATATGGACCCCCTTACCGTGTACTTGACGTCAAAGACATGCGGTTCGCCCTCTTCATATGACTCTACCACGGGCACGTTCGCCTTCTTAAGTAGCGCCGCCATTGCATAACTCTGCTCGACTGGCACATCAGCGTCCCCTGTTCCATGGAGGAATGCCGTCGGCGGGTACAACTCGGGCCCCTTCATGCCTTGCTCGACTCGCTGCTGCAGGACTCGGTACGGCGATACGGAGCACACAAATGCCATCAACTCGCTTTCGTTGGGGAAGTCATCCTCGTGCATGATACCGACGCGCAGTCCCTCGGCCGAGTAGGCCGGCGAGTGTAGCGCGTACAGCTCGGCCTGCTTCAGCACCCTGTCCGTGCAGTGGAAAGCGTTCTCCCAGAGCTTGCTGATCTCGGTCTTTGAGACGGCCTGAAACTCATCCCATGAGCACGGAAGGGCGTCTGTTAAAGCATTGGCTTGGTCGCGATCCCGTAGCAACTTGTTAAGTTCCACCTCTGAGAACTTTCCGTTCCACGGCTCTTGGGTCGTTCGAGTAGGCCGGAGCTCGGGTGGGCCAAAATGTGGAAACTGGAGGAAGTCGACGAGGCCATACACATTGACGATTGCCTTTGGACGCGGATTGGAAAGCTGGAGGGCCATCGAGGTAACGAGGTGGCCACCGGCCGACTCTCCGATGAGGACGTACCGGTTGACGTCGACCTTGTCCGCACCTAGGATGAAGGGGAGATTGGCACGACACCAAGATACCGCTTCTAGGCAGTCGGCGACCTGTTCGTCAATCCTTGCTTGAGGGGCGAGACGGTAGTTGTGGGACACGAAGTGATATCCTCGCCGCCGGAAGCCTGGGACCATCCATGGCAGCGGCGCAAAATCTAGCCGGAATAGTTAGTTTGTGGGAGAAGAGGGTGCCGAGGAGAAGAAAACGTACGGAAGCCGCCGATCCATCCGCCGCCGTGAGTCCTATTACACAGTCAGTCATAACCCATCACTAACTAAGGCAGGGGACGGTGCTAGCAGAAATCACAAAGAAGGAGACGCACGCATTCTAATAGGACTCTAAATGTGCGACTATGGTTGTCGACGTGCATGCCTTCTTTAGAGCCCGTGAAGGAAAGTCTAGGACTGTAACACCTACCAGATAACAACTGGGGCGGGCTCGTCGAGAGTGGTTTCAACGGGCCAGACCCGCACACCAAGTTCGACACCACTAGCCGACTTGAAGGTGTGGTCGCTAAAGCCTGGTAGTGTTGCCAGAGGGACGGAGGCCATTATGAGTCTGGTTGATATGTTTCTTCCCTATTAGTTCCCGACACAAGTGAGAATCGTGTAAAGATCTGGGAGAAGTTTTGGGTCGCTGAGAGGTTGGTGCAGTGCGGGGATGGCATGGAGGATTCACCCGTGGAGGATTCAACCAAGCGAACTAACGTTACCTAATGAGGTTAAACCAAAATAACTATGTAAGGTACGTATTCCAAGCTAATGCAAAAGTCTTGCGTTTGCTAGTGCAGCTTGGGAATTCTTCTTTACTGGAAGCCCCGAGCCTCGAGACAGCACAGGCCTGATGGTACTCCGTGGGATCTGGGGAGCTTGAGTTCGCAGTCCGCCGCAGATAGTAACGAGCCGTGATGGAAACCAAGGATCAGCCAAGTAACGCTTGTTTTGTTATGAAAGAGTGGCAAGGACATGACGTCCACGGAAATGCATAGGACCAGACCTGCTACCATGACTACCTCATCGTTGGCTCGCCCCGATGTAACATCTTGCAGGTGATTCAGAAGGTACGCCCCAGCCTCCTACATCTCAAGGGTCAGAGTGTAGTTGCTGGCTGTTGTATGGACTGGCTCCTGTGTAACAACTATTTAGCATGTTGCCTCTTTCAAGGCACCCAAAAGGCCAGTTTCTGGGAGCAACCGTGCAAGTGATTGAGCTACATAGGTGCCTTTCATGCTTATAGGAGACATCCCTGATTTCGACCTCTTCGGCTTCTTTCAGACCAATTCAACCGCTTTAAGTCTGAATGTGTCTCGCACCGCGGCCATCTAATTCCAGGATCTCAGAATAACATGTAGTTAGTAGAAAAAAGCAAAGGCAGATGGTTTCCGCTCTTACATTGAAGCGTACCAGCCACGGCGTCAGCCCGCACTCCAAAGCTGTTGACGAGGGAGGAGGCGCTTGGGAACAGCTTGTCACTGGATGAGAGATAGATGCGCTATAATTGGGCGGCAGTGGTTCCCGAATTTGTACTGTGGATATAAACGTGCGGGGGTTGATGCCCGACGGCGGTGCCTCGTGCAACGTGAACTGGATGCTGCGGTGGTCGCTTCTGCCGACGGAACAATACAACTTCAGGTTATCAGGGAATCCACAACTGGGGCCATTTTGTATGCCACGATGACCAACAACCTCAACCGGCAGCCGTCAGACTCAGACGCCCTTGATCAAAGCGATGATAAAGACAGCATCCTTGATACCTACCTTGTTGGCATCGGACTCGCTCAATGGGTGCCCGAAATCCATTCTGCTATTGCCCAAGGGGCTCAAGACGTACTTTCCATCATGACGCAACCACGGTCGGTCGATGAAATACGCGAAGCATCCCGCAAGATGCGACACTCCCCAGCAAGCACCATCCAGGTGACAGGCATCATGTGGTACCTCACCTATCTTAGCATCGAACGCGGCCAGACCTTTGTGACGGGCGCGTACCTGTGCCGCGATCCAGAAGGCCGGTTAGCAGCCTACTTCAACGGCATTGGAACACCACGCATCAGCAGCCATTTGAAGAGACACACCTCACCAGGATGCACAGCCGGTATCGATCTTCGTATCCCCGCGGGCAAATCCAATATTGCGGAACGGCCGCCTCCCCTTCCTCATGGCCACTGCCACATCCTCTCCATTGCAATCGTGAACGACAAACGGCGAGGAAAGTGTCTGTATCTCAAACCCGAGCGCTACGGCGTCCATGGAATTCGCAACCTGGCGCACCACGCTATCATGTATAGCAAGTCACTGAAGCGCAAGCACACCTTTGGCGGGAACGAAGTCCCTGGAATGCGTAAGGAGCGTATCCCGGATGACTTCGTGGTGGCCTTCGCTGAGGC
The DNA here is from genome assembly GCF_000143365.1 of Chaetomium globosum CBS 148.51. Taxonomy (NCBI): domain Eukaryota; kingdom Fungi; phylum Ascomycota; class Sordariomycetes; order Sordariales; family Chaetomiaceae; genus Chaetomium; species Chaetomium globosum. The sequence continues at coordinate 1,088,997 of NT_165979.1, forward strand.
GGCTGCTTCGCTTGAAGGCGGGTCGGATGCTATTGCTGAGGTTGGTCGTCGGGGTAAGGGCGAGGGGATCGGCGGGATGTATGAGTTTCTGACGAGGACGCTGGGTGATGCAAGCGTGGTGCTGCCTGAGGGGTCTGAGAAGCGCATGCGGCATCTTCTAGGGCGGCTTGAGTCTGAGTACGATTTTGTTGATCTACGGTTTGGGAATGAGGTTGTCATCGACCTTCCGGTTGAGATCAACAGGACACTCCCGGAAGCACCGGGGGTTGTTGGTCCGTCACCATTGCTGCGGTGGGCTTCGAGTGCCGCGTGATAGGAGGTGTAGTAAACAATCGGTAGCTTGATGTTTCTTGTGACAGAATAACTCACGGTGTAAAGCTTCACGAGAAAAGGCAAGCCGAAAGAAGGAGAAGGAAAACCAGGTAGTTATCCATAATCCATTTCTAGTCACTATGTAGACCGCTACAGGGACCAGCCCAGCGGTTTACACGGCGGTGAAAACTCAAAATGACAAAAAGACCGTTCTTGTCGGCTCCTCGGCGAGTGCTGGCTGCATGTGTCCATTTGGTGTATCCAGCCTACAATACGGGTCAAGTTTCAAACTTATTGCATTGCTGTGAATCGATACCTCGGGGCAAATCTAGCGGTTTATGCCGTCCTATGGACATGACGCAGCTGTACATGCTCTCAATCTTCTACGAGTCCATTCATGTTGGTACCTGCCCAAAGCAGCCCCTTCGTAAATTTCCTCGATCCACTACAATGCTACCCCCACATACACCCTTCTCCATGAATCTCGATTTGGCAATACCCCCGTGGATTCGGGCAACGTTTTCCATGGTCCCTTCGCTGATAGTAACGACCGAAGGATATCAGCAACGCCAGTAGAGTTTGCCAATGCGCTCGCCGAGCTCACCAAAATGTTTTGCTACGTTTAATCACATAACAGGCTTGTACATGTCTAGTACGGTACCCTGGTATTTTCTTTGCTTGGAGGACATGTAAATCCTTCGGCAGACGGCGCGGTATAACCGTAAAACTTACAAGGTTACCGAAAGACCGGCCGAATGCTACCTCAAACAGCTTACTTACCATGGAAATTGTGAGGGAGGATTCTCCGCACCTTTATCCGTACCAATCGTCAGTAGGTGGCGTCTTGCCTTGCACGAGGGGGGATCGCCAAGATGGAATCGAGCTTCGGCACATGCCGCACGCGGTGGGATTATCCTGGCCATTTGCGGTCGCTTCGTGCTGCAAGGTTCCTCGCGAACGGTTACACGAACTAACCGACATGGTACCGAGCGAACCCAGAAGCCGGGGTGAAGGCAGAGTATAAGTTGGAGGCTTACCACATGTTGGTTCTACCTCCGAAGCCATCTTATTCCACTGCCTTAGTATCGACAACATGCCCAGTTGGTCTATCTCGCTCCTAGGCGCCGGCCTTTGCTGGCTGGTGTCTATGACAAATGCCTTGCCGGCTCACCATCACAGTTCTGCACCGGTAGTTGCGGTCAAGAATGGTTCATACGCCGGCATACACTCGGCCGAGTACAACCAGGACTTCTTCCTCGGCATCCCATATGCCCGGGTATGTACAGCAGTTTCTCCTTCCATGTTACGGCCGTAGATAGACTGACTCAATGGTACCCCTGACAACAGGTAGCGCCTCGGTTCACCGTCTCGCAGCATCTAAACTCATCGTGGGAGGGTGTCCGGAATGCCACCGTATATCCGCGGCATTGCGTCGGCTACGGCGGCGACCAAATTGGCTACGAGGTCTCGGAGGATTGCTTGTACCTAAACGTTGTCCGACCGGCCGGTATCTCAGACACTGCTGACCTTCCGGTGGCTGTCTGGATCCACGGTGGCGGTTTGGTGAGTTCACTCAATCACTCCACAAATTCCGGGGTTGTCCTCCGTTTCTAACTACTGTGGTGTCTCTACTTTTTCACAGGTTATGGGCGGCTCAGCAGACAGGCGCTACAACCTCTCCTTCATCGTGGAAAATAGCGTAGAGCAAGGCACCCCCATCATCGGCGTCAGCCTCAACTACCGCCTGTCCGCCTTCGGCTTCCCCATGGGCGAGGAGGTCCTCGCCGCGGGCGTGACCAACCTAGGCTTCAGGGACCAGCGACTGGCGCTGCAGTGGGTGCAGGAAAACATCGCCGCCTTTGGCGGCGCCCCCGACAAGGTGACCATCTGGGGCGAGAGCTCCGGGGCGGAGAGTGTCAGCGCGCAGACGCTGGCCTACGGCGGGCGCGACGACGGCCTGTTCCGCGGCGTCATCGGCCAGTCCGGATACGGGGGCTTCCTCGTGCGCTACCCGGGCGGTCTGAACGCCAGCGCCGCCATGCAGGACACGTACAACACGCTCGTGCGCAACACCAACTGCGCCCACACGGCCGGCACCCCGGCCTCCCTCGATTGCCTGCGCGCCCTGCCGCTGGAGGACATGCACGCGGCGCTGAACACCACGGAATCCAACCCGGTGTGGTCGCCGGTGCTGGACGGTGACTTCGTGGCCGACTATCCCTCCAAGCAGTTGAGTGAAGGTCGTTTTCCCAAGGTGCCGGTGCTGATCGGCTGCAACTCGGAGGAGGGAGCGTCGTTCGGCACGGGACTGGGCCCGAACGGTGGCGGCATCAACACGGACGAGGAAATGCGGCAGGCGGTCATGGTTCGTGTGAGTCCTGAGGTGGAGAAGACGGCCGGCAAGACGGTCAAGCAGGTGGTGGATGAGTTGATGTTTTTGTACCCGAATATCCAAGCCGTCGGTACCCCAGGCCTTGATAAGTGGCCTGTTATCCAGCCCGGTGACGAGGTAGCCCTAAGGATGGGCCTACAGTACCGCCGTTCCGCCGCCCTATTTGGGGATTTGTAAGTTGCCCACAAGAGAAGTAACGAGGGCAAGTGATTACTGACAATCGGAATTTGTAGCATGATGCAACACTCCCGACGGCGTGCGAGTCTTGCCTTTGAGAAGCAGGGGATTCCCGCCTGGAACTATCGTTTCGACGTCACGCTTCCCAGCATACCCGGCTACATCGGAGCCACTCATTTCCAGGAAGTTGCCTTTGTGTTCGACAATACCCGCGGCGAGGGCTATGGAAAAAACCCCTTTGCCAACAACACCGAGTCTCTCGTCGCGCTGGCCAAGACCATGTCGACCGGGTGGATCAACTTTATCACGGGCCAGGACCCCAATGGCGCCGAGGGTTTGAGTCTTCCAGGCAACGTGTCCTGGCCGGCGTATAATGTCAACGTTGGTGGCGGAGTTGGCCAGAATGTGGTCTGGTCGGACAAGGGCAGCTATGTTGAAGTTGACGACTGGCGCGTTGAAGGGATCAACTATTTCATTGAAAACAGTTTGGCGGTGTTTGGCATGTAAGCAGTGGTAAACCACGTACATAAGAATCGGGCATGAAGAACGTTGAATAAAACGAAGGACAACACCACACAGTACATATCACATATTAATACCACGAAAAAAAACTGAAACAAGGAGAGATACCTTGGTTTGATGGCAGCAACAGAACTCTCTACGGTTCATCGACCTCCATAGCCTCCTCTGTTATGACACCCATAGCTGATATCTCTCTATATTCATCGGAGTTCTACACCACATTAGCGTCAGCGACATGAATTTGACACGGCATGACGCCCGTTATGCGTCTTACCCACCTCAGCGGCATACAGGCCAGTGATGACGGTGCCCTGAGCGGCTGTGACTTTCGTGTCGACGCTGCGCCTTTTGTGTTTGATATTAAGGATGCGGCACGAGCGGCCGCGGTTTGTGTAAAGCTACAAGGAAGTGAGCGACCGCGATGGATATTCGTGGGGCGGAGACGGCGTAGAGGGCAACTCACTTTGCACCGACCCATGTATTCTTCAAGATCCGACCGAGGCATACTTGTCTCGGGGGTAGGATAATAATAGCGCATCGAGACCGTCTCAATGCGCTCGCCGCCCGGCCCATCGATGGAGAAATTGGTGGTCTCCTCGTATTCCTCCTCGAGCTTCAAGCGGCCAAAGGATCGATGCTCCCGAGGGACTTCTATGTCAAAGTAAAAGTGAATGCGAAGTATGCCAACGGAGGATACCGCTGAAAGCCCGGTGAGGTGTTGTAGGTACCTTCCGCCCGGTCTTCCAAAATGACCCCAGTGCAAGGGTTTGAATCCAACTGTGTAATTTGTTTCGCGGGAGGAAAGATTGCTCGTTTAAGCAGAGGTGTTGTGGAGGAATGGTCGGATACCATATGGCTGAGTCTCTCAGTCCGCCGCGATGCGGTGGTGGCGGAGGAGAAGGATCGGTTGGTGAGGGAGGCGAATGAGAGCTTTGTGTACGTATACCTGGTACCTATAGTTCGCCTCGAGGGACGCTGCTGGGTGGTACTGTGTACCTTAGATGGAGCCAAGGGGGGAAAGGTCAAAGGTATCCCGAGGGCTGTAAAGATATCTGATAGCCGAGATAGTACGACAACAGCCGGGGATATTCGGATGCGACGAGCGCGACGTGGGGATTGCGGCGCTAGTTGCAAGCATCGAGAACCGCCGCTGTCAATTATGCGTGCCGGGTTTCCGACGCCGCGTCGCGCCCTTGGCTTGCCGTCTCGCCAAGGAGCTACGCGAGAATCAGGATCAGAATGCAGGTGCAAAATACAACATCATAAATACCTTGAACAGCCCCCTCCTCCAGAAAGGAGCCCGGGTATGACTGCGGTCAAGTCAACACATTTCATCATGCACACTCTCCAGGTTGCAGCGGCGATCGCTCCTCTCCTTGGACTCGGGGCAGCATCGTCTCGGTATTCAACTCCAAACGCGACGCGCTCCGTCAACTTCAAGCCGTTCGGCAACGACGACACGGAATGGACATGGAGTACGTACCTAAACAGCCGTCCAGTCATTCATTCCCATCCAGTCCTCTAGCGAAGGCTTTGGAGACTCCGAACTAACCAACCCTTCCCTGGTACCAGGCGTCAACGTAACCGACACCCGCACCGACCCAAACGTACACTATGTGCGGATCGACTACGACTTCAGCTGGCCCGGCGGCGGCTCGCTCGATTCCACCCCCGGCGCCGCCAAAAACCCCAACGGCACCTTCTGCGTCGCGGCCCCCATCTCGTGGGGCACGGCCAAGAACATCACCGATAAGTACACGGACGCCAACACCCACTCCACCGACTGCACGCCCGTGCTAGGGTCGGCCTACGTCGACGCCATCCTGACCGCCTCGGCGGAAAACGACGACGGGACCGGATTGGGGTGTTTCCACCGGTCGTGGTCAAAGTACCCGGAGTGCGCCAACACGTTCGGCATCGCCGAGTACGCGCCCTACGACAAGCAAGGGCTGGAGCTGGAGACGAACAGCTTGATGCCGAGGTACCTCAGGAGTGGGGGGGTTTATCACAGTTTTACGGAGAGCGGGCTTCTCCCTGATACCAACTCGCCCGGGTTGTATGAGAGTGCGGTGAATATGCTACAAGTTATACTGCTGAGGCCGCCGGCGGCGGGGCCGGGTGAGGGGTTTTCACCTGCCCTTCACTGCATGCGGGTGAATACGAAGGAGGGGGTGAATGTTGGTTCTGGCTCCGAGGATGGTAACAGCGGGGCCAGCCGTGGTGTCGCTGCAGGTGGTCTTTGGGCGGTGATGGGGAGCTTGGCCGTTGCGCTTCTGTGAGACTCTGAGTTTCCAATCCGCGTGGAACTCGGAAACTCAGAAGTCTTCATGAGTGAACAGGTGTTGAATAAGGTATAGGAAAACTGGATACCCATGGTCGTATGTACTGGTGACGGTCTCAATTGTCTCTTTTAGAGTCGGAACGTTGCGAGCTGTGGTCCAGTTCAGGAGACCTATGCCTAAGGTACAATGAAATCGACAAGCTCGGGGCCTAGATTCGTTTAGAGAACCCTAATCACAGGGCGGGTTTTCAAGCACAGTTTAACTAAATTATTTAGATAAATCGATCGCTAACCAAAATTCATTCTCAACTAGGACGTTGGCGTGCTTACCTTTGGGCAAGCCAGAAGTATCGATAAAAGGGGTAAAGAGATTCCCCGTACCCACCATTACCGTCGTTCTGGGTTTGATTCCCCCGATATTGATGACAATCAACATCTACAAGCCGGAGTGACCTTGTGAATTCGATAAATCAACCAAGTTCCCTCGCACAAAGTCCAAATGCAAAATATCGCGGCATCTTTCAGACTCGCGTCAAAATCCTTCAACCATGTTCAATTATCCCATCCAACAACAATAAAACCCTAGCAACATTGGCCCTGGCCTCGGACAGCATCCCGAGTGAGGGACCTCGTCAGCCAGTTAATCCATAACAGGGGTGAAGACAAAAGAAGCAGAGATCGTTGCCCAGACACCCCGCCGGCGAACAGGAAACCCGGGGCCCCCTCCGTCCGCGATGTGACCCTGGCACCGACGAAATGTGAATTCCACCAACCAGCGATGTCAAACTCCAAAGCTCTCGTCTCCCCAGGGTAAACCTCCGATGCCCTCACGATTTCGGGTGGCATGCGGCTCAGAATCAAATACTCCGTCGTTACCAATTGTTGGTGGAAAACAAACGCCACCCAGTGGTGCGGATGAATCCCCAATTTACACGGGTATGCACATGGACCCCATGGTAGGATCGACAATATCGTGGGAGCGGTTCTCGGCTTAACAATCAACACGGTCAGGACTAATTAACTATTTAAAGGGCGGATAAATTAGTCCATTTGTCGTTCCCGGGTTACCTTCACCATCCCTCTCGGCGTCCTCACTCATCGCCAACATGCTCCAATCCCTTGTTCTTGCCCTCTCGCTCACCACCGTGGCCTCCGCGGCGGCCCTCGAGGCCCGCGCCGCCCGCACCTCTCCACCAGCCGGATGCCTCGCCGTCGGCAGCTCCGCCACCTACAAGACGGTCCAATCCGCCGTCAACGCGCTTAGCACGTCCTCCACCACAGCGCAGTGCATCTTCATCTACAAGGGCACGTACAAAGAACAAGTCTACATCCCGCAGCTCAAGTCCGCCCTCACCCTGTACGGCGAGACCCCGGACGCCGGCAGCTTCGCGGCCAACACGGTGACCATCACGCAGAGCAAGAGCCAGGACGACTCGTCCAACAACGACCTCACGGCCACCCTGCGCGCCCACACCACCAACCTGCGCGTCTACAACCTCAACCTTATCAACACCCGCGGCAAGGGCTCCCAGGCGCTGGCCGTCAGCGCCCAGAAGGACCGGCAGGGCTTCTATGCCTGCCAGTTCAGGGGCTTTCAGGACACCGTGCTGGCTAACGAGGGCGCGCAGGTGTATGCAAAGAGCTACATTGAGGGTGCGACCGATTTTATCTTTGGTCAGCGTGGGCGGGCGTGGTTTGATGGCTCCGATATCCGCGTGCTGGCGGCGTCGGTGGGCTATGTCACGGCGAGTGGTCGGGATTCCGCGAGCAGTTCGTCGTATTATGTGATTAACAAGTCGGCGATTTCGGCCAAGGCGGGAGATAACGTGCCCGGTGGTGCATATTATTTGGGTCGGCCGTGGCGGAACTATGCGCGGGTGGCGGTCCAGCAGACGAGCTTGTCCGGGGTGATCAATGGGGCTGGGTGGAAGATCTGGAATGATGGTGACCCGAGGACGGATGGGGTTGAGTTT
>NT_165979.1:1096753-1109979 GCF_000143365.1 Chaetomium globosum CBS 148.51
GAAGACATGAATCTGCCAATACCTTCTCCAATCCGATCCACTTCCCCCTTCTTCAAATCCTCCACCACTCCCCCACCGCCTCCCTGCCCATGCTTTCCCCATCCCCAACAAGCACCGCACTCTCATCATACTCCGAGAAACTCCGCCCTCTCCCCCATCAACCCCCTGACCTCTCCCACCCGCCACAAACGCCAAAAAGTCCTCCACCACATGCACATACTGCCTCAACCCCTCATACACATCCCACCGTCGCCCCCGTCGTAAAGCTCAACAGCCACGGCTCCAACAACGGCGCGTCCGTCACCGACGGATGCGACGTCCCAATCGAGGTCATAAACCAGCTCGGATTCCCCCTCTTATTATTCCCCTCCACAATCCCCCGCACCACATCAAAATGCGCGCGCCCGTCTCCATACAACCAACTCTTCTTGCTGCTGCTCCACGAGTTACTGTGCACCACCAGCAGGGGCACGCGGGACGTCGTCGTTGAGCGGGCCGCTTCTGCTTGCCCAGGGTCGAGGACGACGGGCGGCGGCGAAAGGGGCGGGCCGGGGGGTAGGGCCCGCCGCCGGAAGGGCCTGCAGGGGCGCCGGGTCGCGCCGTAGCTGTGCCCCGGCGATGATCATGGGCGTGGGTGTTGAGACGGTGGGTCCCAGTGCGGGAGGGGTGCGGCGGCCTTCGTGGTGGTGGGGCGGTGTTTTGGGATGCGAGGGATGCGCCGTGGCCGGTGTTGATGAGTTGGAGGGTGTGGATGGTGGCTTCGATTTCGGCTTGGCGGAAGGCGAGTTGGGCGCGGTGGAATTCGGCGGGGGTGAGGGAGGCGTTGTGGGAGGGGGTTTCGACGGCGGTGATGTCGAAGAGGAGGCGGGTGTGGTTGCGGTGGGGTTGGTTGGGGGGGTGGATGATGGTGCCGGGGGAGGAGCCGTCGCGGTGTTCAAGCATGGCGACGATGTGCCCGCGTGCTGCGAGTTCGCCGGCGAAGTGGGAGTAGTCGGTCCTGGCGGACACGGTGCCGTGGGAGAAGATAATGACCGGGTAGCCTCCGCTTGGCCCGTCCTTGCTTGGTTGGGCATGTTCTTGTTCCTTGTTGGCAAGCTTCTCCTGGGACGTCGGTCTGGCGTAATCGCTCAGGGGTGCATCAACAGCAGCCGGGATGGTGATACCTCCGACCAATGCGTTGATGCCAATGGTGAAAAGCTTGTCCGTAAACCAGTTGCTGATATGGGCAGCTCTGGCATACCCCTGAGCTCGGAGGGAGATGGGGTGCGGCACCCAGGGATGGCGCTTTGTTTGGGCCGACGACGCCGCAGTATCATGGGCCACGGGGTAGTACAGCGAGAAAAGGACAGTCTCTAACTCGAACGCTTTTTCGTTGGTTCCCTTGAACCGAGCCTCGTGGATGACTCGTGGTGGAAAGACTGGCGCTTCAATGTCAATAGTTCCAACGGCATACGGACCCGTGTGTTGGGGCAAGGGGTGGGCAAGGAGAGGTTTCGAGAAGAGGTAGCAGTAGAGCGCATAGACCACAGCCAGGAAGACGACGGCATCTCGCACTCGTGGCACGAAGCCCCTTCGCCTGGCTGCCCGGTGTGACTGCCTCTCTTCCTTGTCGAAGACGTCAAATGAGGGCTTCATATTGGCAGTTACTCGCATAGACGAGCCTTAGAATTGATACTTTGGCGAGGAACGTAACAATATGTTAATTGTGGTAGCTTGTTTTATGTATTGGGTTTGTTGTGTGTATGATGTCATTGCCCACTACCAGGTGTAGTTTATTCGCCCGCTCTTGTACTAATGCGTCATATCGCCCATCATGTTGGTATTCAGGGAGGAGCTTATGCGTGAGCCTGGAAGCGCGCCAGGTATTCATCATGAATCTATTTTCGCGCAGTGATATCGGTACCTAGGGTAGGTAGGTACCTAGGTAAGTCGGGACGGTCATGAAAATTGATCAATGTAAAAGAAAAAAGAAAAGGTAAAAAATGAGTAACAAGTTATGGGGAGGGCCAGAAAGTCTACTCGGAAATTGTCAACTCAGGAATTCCATAGCCACTCATAAATCGACAGGACTGGAGGAGTTGGAAATAGGGGTTGTTCGCGATCGTGGATGCTTTCACTTTAGTTAATAAAATCCCACAGTGGGCAGCCGCAACCGTCAGCAAGGCCCGTGGCAGCCAAAAATCTGAAAAGCGTCAGTATCAGCGATCATAAAACCGCGGAGGCATGGCACGCGGAGCCGACAAGGCCTTGGATAGCATCCTATTTTTTTTTCTATTTCGAGGTTGTCTGAGATGTTGTTTCAACTGAGGTAACAACTGTCAGAACAAGCCCAGAGCGGCTTGCGCCTAGGACCTGGGTCACGTGACCCGGGGGCCAACCAAATTACTGGTCGCCAGAAAATTAGACCAGTTCAACAAGTTGAATAAGAACAACGAACAACAAGCACTGCAATTGACAGCCATCAACACCCTCTACTCCGTTCCTTTTGACCCAAGCCTTCAGTGATCTGCTCAATGCCTTGAAATACCGCTGGTTCCAACAACACACACACACACACACACACACAATTTATTCCGCCCGGCGGGCCTAACCCGAAAGGGCAACTATCATGCAATCTACTAATACATATCCTAAAATGGATCCTGATCTCATGAAGCCCGTACATCCTCCTTTTCTGGCTTATCTCCTTACAATTTTGCCCTCTCTGCTGCGGATGCTCGTGGGTTAGTTGTACGAATAGTAAGCTGGCTTGAAGGCTAGTCTCCAAGTGTCCAACGTCCTATCTTCGGCGGCTGAAGCGCGCTTACTCCGTGTGACACGAGATGAAGGGGGTTGTTAGTCGGGGTTTAGGATGGTGAGGTTAGTTTGCTTCATTCTGTTGTTGTTCAGTCCTCAGACGACCTGTGGCAATGGCAAAACGTATCGTCGCCCGCACCGCCCGCATGTTGGGGGACCAGTCCTTGTCATCCAACCGCGCCCCAAAGGTGGTTTTGGGTTTCGCATTCAGTTCCCTGGCACATTCCCAGGCCGGTCCTTGCGCAAACCCCGGGCTTGGCGGAGTCGATGATGTCACGGTCCAGTGAGCATCCACGTTCTGGTTTCCGTGGGGTGTCGCGTGGGATGTTCTTTCACCCAACCAATCATGCCGTCCCGCAGGCAACAGCTCCCTGCAATGCCTGCAGTAGGGCTTTCACTGGTGGATTGCGCGATTCAAGGCAGGCTTGATGCGAGAAAGCTTCCATGTCCTTGCTAACAGCCCTACACAGTATTTTCCCCGCAACCTGTTAAACCACCGAAACCTTCTTTCCGTGTCTGAACCCCACGCGGCCATCCCCTGTCTTTGCGCTTTGCTGAAAAATGTCGAGAGCTTGCCCATTTCCGGCCGAATCTCCTCCCTCCTCCCGGAACTGCGGCCACTCGCTGGGGATGCCGCCGGGATGTCACCAGGTTCGGGGATGAGGGCAGGCGAGCCACTCGGCAGTGTTGCAGCAGGATCACGAACATGTGCAATCCCTGGTTTCTGCTGACTCTTTGCAGAACCTTAAACATTCCCGTCGCCCCCATTGTCGGGCCCAGTGTTGCAGTTCCTTCCTGTTCCTCCTCCCACCTTTTCCCGTCCCTGATCGACACCGTTTCTTGCCAGAACCGGCCAGTCGACCCCCACATAAGACTCCTTCGACCGCCGTCGCGGACTACTGTGTAGCTCTCGTATTACCCCCGTCCCGTCTCCGGTGTTGTCGTCGATCCCCTGCAAAAATACACAATGCTCGGAAAACTCAAACCAAATCCAACCAAGGACGACGACGTCTCCATCCGCAACCATGACCACGACACGACTACCGAAGCCGCCACGGGGTCCGACTCGGATGACTTCCGCGCCATCGACCCGCACAGCGGTGTCAAGCGCGGTCTCAAGACCCGCCACCTGTCCATGATGGCCTTGGCCGGCATCATCGGCCCGGGTTTGCTCATCGGCTCTGGCGGCGCCCTGTCGGCTGGCGGACCCGCCTCGCTGCTGATTGGCTTTGCTGTCATTGGCATCATTGCCTTCTCCATCATGCAGAGTCTCGGCGAGCTGACGACACTGTATCCGACTGGCGGCGCCTTCACTGCGTTGAGTGATCGTTTCGTGGACAAGGCTTTCGGCGTGGCCGTGGGATGGAATTACTACATTGTGTGGTTTTGTGTTTTGGCCAACGAGTATAACGTTATCTCGAGCATTATGGTATTTTGGAGTCCTAAACTCCCTTTATACGGATACTTCCTTCTGTTTTGGGTGAGTCGGTCTTCAGTGGATTGTTGTTGTTGTTGTTGGTGTTGTTGTTCGGGTCTTAGGGGCTGGGTTGGCGGCGCGGCGCTAACACATTCATAGTTTGCGTTTTTGGCTTTCCAATTGCTCGGCGTAGAGACCTTTGGAGAGGCCGAGTTCTGGCTGGCATTGATTAAGATTATCGGCTTGATCGCTTACTTCATTTTCAGCATCGTGTTGGTTTATCCCCTATTTGGCCCCCTAGGCGCCGACTAACAGCAGACAGCTACGCCTCCGGAGGTGTGAAAGGGGCCGATGCCATTGGCTTTCGGTACTGGAATGATCCAGGCGCATTCACGGACGGCTTCAAGGGCGTCGCCTCCGTGTTTGTATTTTGCAGCACCTTCTATGCAGGCGTCGAGTCGGTAGCCGTGGCAGCCACCGAGACTAAGAACCCCGGCTACGCCGTGCCCCTGGCCATCCGTCAAGTCTTCATTCGCATCGTCGTCGTCTACATGGGCAGCGCCTTCTTCTTTGGTCTGACCTGCCCCGCCAATTCCCCCGATCTGATCGGCGGTTCTAGCCGTGCCCTGCGCAGTCCAATGACCATCGCTCTTCAAAATGCCGGCTGGGAAGGCGGAGTCCATCTCATCAACGCCTTCATCTTTATCACCTGCCTCAGCGCTGTCAACAGCTCGATTTACATCGGCAGCCGCACGCTCCTCTACATGGCTCAGGACGGAAAGGCGCCCAAATTTCTGGGCTGGACCGACAAGCGGGGCGTGCCCATCCCGGCCATCGTCTTCACCAACCTCTGCGGCGCCCTCAGCATGATGAACGTCAGCACCGGCGCCAGCGAGGCCTACAGCTACATCGTGAATCTCAGCGGTGTTTCGACCTTCATCGTCTGGGCCGCCATCAGCTTCACGCATATCCGCTTCCGCACCGCGTGGAAGGCACAGGGGCACACCGAGAGCGAGCTTCCGTTTGTGTCCCTGTGGTATCCCTACAACGCCTACTTTGGGCTGTTGGCCAACTTGTTCTTGGCGCTTGTCCAGGGCTGGTCAACGTTTGCGCCGTTCAATGCCGGCTTGTTTGTGGACGCGTACATTTTGTTGCCGCTGTTTGGTATCATTTATATCGTGTACAAGCTGGTATTCAAGACAAAATTATGGAAGGCGCATGAGATCGATCTACAGTCTGGCAGACGGAGGGATCTGGACGAGGCGAAACAGCCGGTACCGGGACAACAGGGGGCGAGGTGGTGGAATAAGATCTTCAAGAGCGTATAATGTGGGTGTGAGTTTAACACAGGATACCCGAAGTACAACATCACACGACTTACTCAGGTTGATAGCCGTGTTCCTCAAAAACGCCCCCTCGCCAGTCTTGCACATACAACTTAGAGTAGTCGAGGATAGCGAGCAGAAGTAGCAGGACTCCCAGAAGGCGCCACTACAGCAGTCAGCCACTCTGTCACTCTTGGGGGTAGAACAAGGGCCGTACCTGCGCTCACGCACAAGATAGCCGCCGCGATTGGCGATGCACGCGCCCAGGTCCAACTGCACGTGCGAATCTCCGCTGCCGTCGCATTCGACACAATCTGCCTGGAGGAAATATTGCGACCATCCATTTTCGCTGACTGCCCCGAGTGCGATGTTCTTGATTGTGTAAGATATCATTTATCACAGGGGTTTCCTGGTAAGGGGGTATGGGAGGTTGGTTGCTGCTGGAGTACTGGTACTGACATGGCAGGTAGCGGCAAAGCCCTGTCCCAAGACGGTGCGGGACAGCATCGAGGTAAGAGCCAGAACCGAGCTGTACTTCATGTTGGAGTGCGGAAGTATTGTGTCCTGGAGGCGGAATCGTTGAAACTCGACGGTGGGAAACAGCCTCATAAGGGGCAGGCTTTCAGTTCTTAAAGGCTGCCAACGTTTGAACAAACCGTCCGCCCCCACAACCCTCCGGTGAGTCCGGTCAGTCAGATTGCAGTATCTGCCAGACTTCCAAGACCTTCAGTGTCCAGCCCTGAACCATATCGGCCTCCTCCGAGACTGCATCGTTCAACAAAGGCCATTCTGCAGTTCCGAGCCAAACGGATGTCTACCGGGCGTTGGTATAGACAATATGGGAACAGGTGTGGGCCGGGGGCGAGTCGCGACGGGGGTGCATCGCCAGAGGTAACCATGCGGAGGAGGCCAGAGACTTGATTGGGCAACCAAAAGCACGAGTTATCAAGTTTCCTTCGCACGCGTCTTCTGCTTCTGACCGCATCCCTCGAGTTGAACCAACTGCATATTTGGGTATTCATTCCGCCCCTTTCCATATCCTCCACCCCGGTCTCAGTCGTCACCTTCGATTCTACTTCATTAGTAATTTTCAAACAGCTCTCCTTCTTCCATTCGTAATTCCATGAATTAGCCCATACCAAATGGCTGGGAACAACTCGATAGACCCGTTGTCCTCAAATGACGCCAGGATCCGGGACCGATTTCATCTCCAAGTTCGTCAGTACGGACACGAACTCATCGCCTTTATCTCAGCCGAGCTGGGCCGGCCGCCCTCAGGCCTGTCGATTACTCTTGAGGCGATCGAATGGCCTGAATTCCAGATCAACTGGATATGGTCCGTAGGCAGCGCCGACCTGGACATCGAGCGAGCTACCCTGCGCTTCTTCCTGACCGACCCTGGAAAGAGAGCGTTGAGCGTCGACGTAACCGAGTTCAAACTGTCCAGTGCTCCTTTGCGCCTCCCCTCCAACCAGCCAGAGAATCGTCTCTACCCAGCAGGGCATACCATCGCCACCACGCCGCTCCAGGGCTGCCAAGAGGTCGTAATCACGGCGGAGGCTCCGTCTTTACCCCAGTCACACGTCTGCGTCGCAACTGTGACGGGCGGTTGGCTACAAGTCGGGCCTTATACAGACTTGGCGCAGGTTATGGTTGTCAAGCCCCAGGACGAACAGGCCAGTAAGTCTCGGCGTCGCTCAAAATCGAACTATTTTTGTTAACCTTTGGAACACAAGACGCCGACCCTAGGTACTTGGGAGGATGGGTTGTAAGCCCCGACAACTCGACTGTGTATGGCCACATTGCTGCTATTGTTGGGAATCGTGGATACCTGGTGGCGTCGCTCGGTTGGAGGGCAGATTGAGGGAGAATCTGTCAAGCTGAGGTGCCCGGCGTGTTGAGAACAACCGCTCACCGGAAGAAGAAATACTACCATGATGCACAAGTTTACAGATATCACACTGACAATGATGACTACTTACCCACCTATGCATGATCAATGTCCGGACATTCCGGTGCTTCTGGTGATTGTCAGACCAACTCATCCCGTGGCAGCCGGCCTCGAGCCAACGATTCCTGCGTGCGTACTCACGTTGAACCTTGGCTGGTGCCCATCGGCCGGTTCAGGTAGGATGCAGGGCCGAAGCGGTGGATTAAATTTTCAGGGACGACAGGAAAGGATCTCGGAATGTGTGCCATGCATCAGTCAATATTGGTAGAATCTGTTGGTTCTATTTCTAGGTTACCATTCGGCCCTCAACCTCATCCAATGTTGGGTGCTAGAGGATCGGATTTCGGGATTCAAGGACCTCGGCTACATGGCAACGGATTTGGTTGATGAAACATCAGCAACCACAGGAGACCCTGGGGCCTACATTATAAGGTAAATATTCTGGACCCTCAAAAACCTTTACTACTCTCCCTGTCGCAAGCCTTTCACCACCCACCGTCTCCGAGTCTCTCCTCTTTCTCCAATCCACTGCAGTTCGCTCTGTCTTCCTTCCACTCATCTCTTCAACGGTTTAAACACACGAACTTCATCCCGCCGACCGTGTCTATCATGATTCGTCTCGCTCTCGCTTGCCTATGGGCCTCTTCCATGGTCAGTATCATTTTCGAACGGCGCGTATGGTACCATTGCGGCTCACATTGTCTAATAGGCCTTGGGATCACCGGCCGCCACAATGGCGGACATGAATCCCTCAATTCTCCGTTATCGTCCAGGGCCAACTCGCGACGTCATCGGGGACATGACTTTCGATCCCCACGGCTTCTTTCCTGCTGGGTGTAGACGGCGTCCTGCGCACTTTGCCCCCGACCATGGCGTGGTGGACTACCGCCAGCTCGATCCGGACCATGTCGAAGCTCTAGCCTCGGCGCTGCTGGATCAGTTTTTGCACCTCGGCGTCGAGGCGCCCCCGGCCGTGCACGAGATACTGGACAAGGACAAGCACCCGGAGATTGACGGCCGCCTGATCACGGATCCGCACGAGCTGCTGCACCCCACCGACTCTCTGAACATGCCCGATCCCCAGACCGCCGTTAAAGCCACCCCGAATGCCAAGAGGGATGTGATTGACAAGCTGCAGGCTCGTCAACCCATTCCCTGCCCTTCTACTTGCTTCTCTGATGTGGACTGTTTTCTTATTGAATATTTTGCTTGCTTCTTCCCGTCTGGGCCCGGATCTCCTGGGCTTTGCTTCTACCAATAAGCCGAGTCAGAAGTGCGGAGCGTGACCAGCAACACCAATGCGATGGTGTCCGTCATAGCCATGGTTAGATTGGGTTGGATGGATCTCTGTTACGCAACGTTGTACCTGGAGAGGGGGCTTCTGTCACTAATCAAGTCGTTGCTCAACACTATGGTTCGTGTTGATCTGCATATATTGTGAAGACTGCTTATGTCCTGCCCAAGACCTTCAAGACACCTGAGCATCCGGGGATGGCTAATATTGTATTTACGGTTGCTTGTTTTAGTCAAGGTCGTGGCAATCACGTTCCAAGGGTATTTGACTGGGTGTTGAATTATAACAAAAGTACTTATACTAGTTAGGTAGGTTTTGGAGATGGAAGATCCGCGAGCTATGCTCAGTAAGACAACTAAGAGTTTGGCCGGGACAACGATTGGGGATTTGGTGAATCGGCTCGAATAGAACTCAATACAATATGGGAAGATGCCGACAAAATGGTCTACACTACGCAGCTAAATATCTCTAAACCCTCGTGATATCATCGTAACATACATTCTATGAACCTGAGACTTCTGGAGTAGGCTTCTAGAACTCACAGTTCTTTCAAACCAGTTGAGACCTTAGGCCTTGAAGGTCTGAGCCCTCTTCTTGAGGCGGTAAGCCACGGCCCGCTTCCGAGCTGCTGCGCTCATGGTGAAGGCAGCACTGCCGCCAAACGGCCCAGCCGCAGCGCCGTTGCGCACGCGCACAATGCAGACATTGTCCACGCCGGCAACCGTCGCATCACAGGTCATGCCCTGCGGCATCTGCACCGTCAGAGGAAAGTCCTTGCTAGTCGCCAGACTGAGCCCCTGGAACCCAAAGCCCGGCACGTCCTGCGTCACCTGAGCGCGCTGGAACGCCGCCGGGTCAGTGCCGCCGGACGTGCCATCAATGGCAGCATCAAGGGGGCCAGCGCCATCCTGGTTGATCTTCCACACACTGTCAGCCATGCCCACTCTCGCACCACCGGGCACCCAGCCCCAACCAGAACCTCAAAAACTCACCTGATGAAAGACCATCTCAATCGTCCCATCATCCGCACAAGTCGGCAAACCCGACGTCGCCCCCTGGCCAGCCATAGCCGCAACATTGCTCTCCGTCGCAACGGCACTATCCGTGCCACCACCACCACGACCGGCACCACCACCAAACAAGCCCTTCAAAAACTGCCCTAGCCGCCACCCTCCACCTCCCCCCCTGCTCCTCCCTCTTCCCATTCACACCACCCCTCCCACACCTCCCACTAGCATCACGTTGCAACCCGGCCAAATCATCGTCCACGCCGACGGACGCATTCGCCGCGTTGACAACGGCCCGGCGCCGAGTGCCCATGAAGGCGGCGACCATGGTGGCGGCGTCGATGGGGCCGTTGCCCTGGGTGCGGCCGAGCGGGCCTGTCTGGCCCGACCGGATCTCGCGGTCCCGGATGATGGCCGTGTCGGCTTGGGAGCCGCAGCGGTTGGTGGAGCAGTCGCGGGGAGTGCCGTCGGCGACTGGGAGGGGGCGTTGGTTAGTAGTGGATGGGTTTGGGGAGGGGAGGGGAGTGTTGGGGTGGGGTGGGTTGGAGATAGTGAGGGATGATGAGAGGGGGTGGTTAGGTATTCACATACTGGAGAGGCCGGGCATGTCGACGCCGTTGGCACCGCGGACCAGGGTGACTACGCCATGGGCGGTGGTGGGAGTGGCGAGAAGGGTGAGGAGGAGGATCTCGTAGGGGTGCATTTTGGTTGAGTACGTTGTTGGGTGTGTGTTGGGTTTGGAAAGGGATAAAAGTAACAATTATAAGCAGAATGCCACCAGGGCTAGGGTGAAGTAGAAGGAAGAGTGTTACTGAAGAACTGAAGGGGCTGGTGAGTCGAGGAAGCTGTGCCTGCTGAATACCAACTCTTAGTGAAGGCCATGATTCGATATCTTTATACCTGTGTTCAACTTGCCGACTTCACACTCGAGGCCTCCTCAAAGGCTCAACCTCGCCCATCATCGCAAGACCAACCCAAATCCGGGTTGGGCACTCCGGGCAAGAAACACGAGGCGCAGCATCTTGACACAAGACAAAACGACACAGTTGTTGGGCGCTAAACCTCCAACATCGAAACAGGAGTCCAATCGCATCCCCTCGTCGATCTGCCGTCTTGCCGGCGATATCTGTGGGTGTTTCTGGTCAGACGATCAATGTAACCCCACGATAGTCTTGGCTGCATCACAGCCCCTGACAGACCCCGGGACTTGTGACTTGGGGCTTCAGCTGTCAGTCGTTTCAGGTCAACGTCAAAGCTAAGACCCAATGAACTGGTAGAGAAAAATGCTAGGCCTCAGGCAAGAACCCCCTAAACATTGATTCTCCGAGTTGCGGTTGTTTTGGAGATCGGTATTTTCCAAAACAAGGGGATCTGCCGGCTTTGATGATGTTCCCAGACTATCGAAACGCGGGCATTTTATCTCAGCCAAACGTAGACATATTGGAGCCATTATATTTCGTTTCGCCAGGGGGATAGGTAGTACGTGAAGGCGCATGTGCTATCCATAGTATATCAGCAATCATAATCGCACCCCAACCCAAGTCAAACGTAGGAAACATGGAGCGGAACGACGGAGATGGGTGACCCCGGGTCAACTCGGCGGCCCAGCGCGACAAACAAAACCATTCAGTGGACGGTCAAAAATGTAGTCCAGTGGTGGAAAAAATTCGAAAAGGAGATCTATTCACCGGCATGGATGTCGTTTAGACCATAGATGACAACATGCTTGCTTAGAGCTTGCTAGATCAATCGGCCTCTTATCATCAGTCCACCAATATACAATTGACCGGTAGTCCAGCAATAGGAATCGTCATAGAAAAGCTGGGGATGAAAGGAGTTGGTGCCCGGTGCCGGACGTCCAGCCACTCTTCTTGTCCCTTGAGCGCTGTGTCGTTTCAGCTCTGTTTTGTGGCTGCAGCACGTTCGCGGGAATTCGCCGTGTTTGGCAGTTCACGAAACCCCCAAAAAGCTTCGATGCTGCAGCGGGGTTGCATGACGAGCGGAAAAGCCGGCATTCGGAGGGTTACCAAACCCACTAGCTCCGCCGACTAGCCCCTGATCTAGCCTTACTTTGGTAGCCCGGCAACCCCCGGGGATAAGGCTGGAAATAATCCCGCGTCGTTGAGATTGAGGTAGCGGAAATGGACTGGATTGTGACCCAAATATCGAGCACTGAGCGGTTGACAAAACATCACGGCGGGAATGGATACAGATTTACCCATCTACAGAGTTCAGCATTGTATCTTCGAGTATGTAAATGGTAAGAAGAAATCTAGTATCATCATAAATCCGTGAGGTCATTTCCACATTACGGGTTCTACCACAGTAGTCACTCGCCCGCTACCTTCCATCTTCTTCACGACCTACAGTCAAATTGCTGACCATCGTCGTAGCCGTGACGGTCGGCACGGCACACATGGGGTAGTATTCAATACCCGGGAAGAGAAACGACGAAGCGCTGTCGTCGTAAGCAACCCTGTAAGACTCGGTCCACGTCGACGTCGACGTGCTGTTATCCACCGTCGCCGTCCCAGACACCACCTCCACGGTCTCACTAGACAAAAGCGCCTCCCCGCCGACAGTGGCGCGCGCGCTCCGGATGCTCGTCGTCGTCCTGACGGTGGTCTCGTCCTTTTCGGGCATGTTGGTGTCGACGCCGAGCACAAACAGGATGTCCTCGCGACCGAGCAACTCGTCCTTGGGCGCCGTGTCGCTGTACTCGGCCTCGAGGACCAGGTCGAAGGATTCGGTCGCCTCGTAGCGCAGGGATAAGGGGGAGGAGTCGCCGCACCGCGTGTGCGTTGCGATCTCCTTGTCGGGATAGTTGCGCCACAGCGTCACGCTGAAGCAGGCTTCTGTGCCTTGGCCGTTCGCGGCGACGCTGCTGACGGTAAATTCGAGTTTCTCGCCCACCGAGAGGGGGTAGGTGAAGGATTTGGTGGGGCGGTCGGGGCTAAGGAACCCGGCAAGGGCTATGCCGGGATAGATGCGGGTGTGTTCGGGGGTCTGCTCATCTTCGTCGGTGGCTGTGAGACCGTTGTCCATGACGAGGTTGGCAAAATGTGCGGGCAATCGGGCTGCGGGCCCGTCGACGAAAGCCACGATGCCGCCGGTCTTTAGCACGGGTGGGACCAGAGAGTCGCCAGGGGTGCACCCGGCCCATTTGGCTTTGTCTGGAATGACCTCGGCTGTGTTGGTATGCATGTCGATGCATGCGTAGTGGACGCGTATGCCCTCCTCTGCGGCCCGCCGGAGTTGTTCCAACGTGTTATCGATAGATTCTGGATCCTCTGCGCTGGTAGCGAAGAGGACGATAGCGCCCCGGTCGTCGTATGTTTCTGGCTGGGCACGGATGGTCACGGCAATACCCAGTTCCAGGCCGCTGGCCATGCAGACAACGCCAAATGGCGACCAGAGGTCGAAGTTTTTTTTTTTT
>NT_165979.1:1110239-1122471 GCF_000143365.1 Chaetomium globosum CBS 148.51
TCTTTGCTGAGGGCGCCGTGTGTGACGCGTCCTTGGCACGCCCCAGAGCCGTAGGTCAAGTCGGGTAAGTTGAAGCACCCGGTTGTGAGGTTCCGAGGAATCTGGTCTGGCGGGATGGTTCCGTTGGCACGCAAGTCGAGAAATGAAGCAGTGCCGTTCATTCCCAGCCCCGGCGGGTTGGCCACGCTGATAGGCTGCGTTGGATCGGCATCGTCGGCCCAGTTGCTATGGGCATAAAAGTCTTGAATACCGTGCAAAGCCCGCCCAAGCCCTTCCAGCGTACTGCATTTGGCCCGACCAAAATCATCACTCTGCCATCCCGGAAACGCAAAGGTGCAATCTCCGCTATACAGCTGCACCATTTCCCGGCGTACCCGGTTTCGCTCGTCCAGCATGCGCCGCGCTGCACCTACGGCTTGGCGGAAGCGATGGCGGAGGTGATCGACACAAGTTTGGAGCTTTGCGTTTGCCTGGGCCCGGCTTTGTGGGTAGCCAGGTATGTCGAGATAGTCGGCATCGTCACAATGAGCTTCGGGTCCTTCGGGCAAGGGATCGAATGTGTCCGGGGCGCCAACAGCCCCGTTGGTGCCCGTACCAGTGAGAGCGATGCCCAGGACGTTGATGTGATAACCGGCGAGTTGGTCGAGCGAGCCGGGCTCAAAGCAGATTCCGTCGGATTTCTGATCATCCGGGCACTGGAACGCCAGGCGGGTGATCATCTCATGCTCGTTGTGTTGTTTGAGCACAATTGGGTCGTTGATGGTGCCGAACGCACCCGCCACGACGGCGAGGGCGGGCAAGACGATGAGAGAAAGAGAAGATATCATCTTCGCGGGAGATGTAGTTTTGGTGATTGCTTCGAGAATCCAGCGGTGTCCATCGGTGTTTGCCTTGTGAAACTGGACATGCGCTAATGACCGTGCAGATGTCGGATGTGCTGTGGCCGTCCAAAGACTTCAGGCTTCAACTGTTGCGCCTTCGTGACCCAGATCCAGCCTGGGCTTCGGGTCTCGCCGGTGAATGAGGGGTAGGTGCGTGTCGTCGTGACAGCGTCAGAGAGGCCGAGGGTGAGTTGACACGACGACAGTTTCTAGGAGCGAGGAACGAACAGACATTTTGGAGCCTAAAGGAATGAATGCGCAGCGACGATTGAATCTTGTCAACATACGGAATGAAATGAGTGTGTAAAAAACCAAATCTGAGTCTCGGCAAGATGCACAGCAGTGCCAGTGATGCAACCACGAAGGGGGGACGTTGTCGGCCTTCGGGCTGTGTCGGAGTCAAGAAAGACTTGATTGCGAGTTTGTTCGGGAGCTGCGGCGTCAGGTTCCAACCGTCCAAAAACGTGCCCGCTCCAGGCCCAGGCTCAGGCTCAGTCATTCTGACGTGGTCAGCACTATCATCCCTGTTCGATAAGGCAAGGGCAAGGTACCCATTATCTGCAGGGCACTTTCCAGAACGATCGATGAGGGGATTCAAAAATTGCAGATAGGGTTCTGACTCTGTGCATGGTTTGTGGCTACCCATACAAGTTATTTCCATAAGAAATCCATCAACTACACTACGAAAAAACAATTGGGGAGATTAAAATAACTTGTCGTATTTTCGGATCGATCTGTCATTTTTTTCCCAGATGAGGCACAGTCCAGTAATGGAGCCCACAACGCCCCAGAGGCCCACACCTGCCGGCAGTGGGACCCACCGAACGGAAGGAAGGTTGACCAACCGCCATCCCCCAATCCTTCCATTCCTCCTTCCCTCAATCGGCCCATCTTCCATTCCATCGTCGCCATCAAATCATCATCTACCACCTTACCAAAGACGGAACGGCATAGCACGGGCGGCACCGGCGGTGCTGGCTGAAGTAGTTGGCCCACCACCGCCAGTTGACTGATTCGGGTCCGGACTTGGAGTCGGCGTCGGACTCGCGCCTGATGCGCCTGTGCCGTCGTCAGCATCAACCTGCAAAAATCAAAACCGAATTTCGTCGGTTCCGAAGAAAACTGGGCCATGGCTCGGATCAACTCACATTCACCGTCGGTCGCCGTCTCAACGGAAAACACGGTCTTGCACCCAATGTTATCGCATCCCTGGTCGCACGGGAACGACCGGTAGATGGTCGGCGGCGTCTCGTCGCAGCTGCCGCAGCCGGCGGTGATGGTGGCTGGTGCGACGCACTCCATCGTCACGCAGGTGCTGCAGACGTTGGTGGTCGACACCACGGCCGCGCAGCCCGAGACCGAGTCGATGGAAGCCGAGCCGAGCTCTTGGGAAAGAGCGGACCAGGCACTGAAAGAAGCTGTTAGAAATTGATAGCGACATTCAAGTCGATTGGCTTACAGGGCCACGCAGGCGATGAGAGACGTGGAAATGCGATGCATCACGGTGGCTGCCGGCGTCACTTCACGATTGTTGACGGTGTGTTGGAGAGAGGCTTAGTTGACATGACAGAAAGTCGAGGATGAAAGTGCCGGCGAAAGCTGAAAGCAAACTTTGGGTTTGTGTTCTCAGCTGCGGGAGATGCGGATTAGAGCCTAACTTGGAGGAGCAGGCTGAGGCTTAATAAAGGCCACGGCACAACCCATGATTGAGGCTTGATGCACTCGATGCAGGATGCGGATACGTCATGCTCTGACAGGGCCGAGCAACCTGGTGCTACCCCATTCGTTGATCCAGCCACACGATGCCGACTTTAAGGCTCGGCACCTTCCCGTTTCATGCAATCAAAAGGCCCGGTGTCACGGATCAGCCGTTACTCCAGGTCTTTTGTGCAAATCCCAACCGCAGTTGCCAGATGGGGCAGTCGGTAGACTCGTGCCCTGTTGCTAGTTCAGCCAGTCTCCTGCCGTTCGTTAGACGTAGCATTGATGGTTGGTTGATTACTGCCTGAAGCCTCGATACGAGCACGAGACCACGACAAAGGCAGGGAATATTCGCTAGGTTTGGAGGTAGGCACAGGAGACTAGGTCTTAAACCCCAAGCTTGGATGTACGGATTACTTGCGAATTTAACTTGGAACCAACGATGAAATGCGGTAAGAATGTCTCGCTTCGAAACTATTGGGTTTGAGACACTGGTCACAAAATTACCAAGATAAACCATTTGCGAGGCGACCTTTGAAGCTGTGTCGGCAGCATGGGAAACATTTAACTTATGGTCATACGCTAAACCCGGATTTCTGATGCCACAAGTTCATCATCTCTGAAACCTCCCCAACCGGCCTCCACAACCATAGGTAGCCACCAAAACAACCGTCAACAACCATGACCCAGCCCACCCATAATACCTCCCATGCTTCAAATTGATCCCATCCGCACCTCTCTATGTCCCCCCCCAAAACTCTCAGGCTACTCCTCTCCTTTCCACCCATCCCCCACCCCCCTCATCCACTGCACCCCGACCAACCTCAACCCATGCCTCTTCACAAACCCCTCAACCCCAAAACTCCTTCTCTCCACAAACTCCTCCCCACCCACAATCCCCCTTCTCCAACCCCCCCCGACGGCCCCGACCCCGCCGGCTCGGCAAACAACAGAAACAGATAGCGGTGCGGCCCGGACTCGTCACTTGGGGCCCGGCCCCAGAATACCCCGTCAGCGTGCGCCCGCCCTCGATGCCGCCTCCCTCCGATCCGGCGCTGGGCGCCGGGATGCCTGTCACCACCCAGTGCCGCCAGTAGGCGAATTTGGGGTCGTCGGGCGTGGGCGCGTCCGGGTCGATGAGCAGGAGGGTGAGATGGCAGGGTGTGGGTGGTGGTGGTGGGCATGCTGGGCCTGGGGAGGGGGAGGGGAAGGCCGGTGATGGTGACGGTGGGCGCTTGGCGCACTTCGCTGAACCCGCACGAGCGTGCCGGGGGAGATGGGGGCGCGGGAGCCGGGGAATTGGACCGTCAGGTCGAAGGTGGGGGTGAA
The DNA here is from genome assembly GCF_000143365.1 of Chaetomium globosum CBS 148.51. NCBI lineage: Eukaryota > Fungi > Ascomycota > Sordariomycetes > Sordariales > Chaetomiaceae > Chaetomium > Chaetomium globosum. The sequence goes on from NT_165979.1 coordinate 1,114,151, forward strand.
GTCGGCGGGGATGGCGGGGGAGGGGAGGAGGTGGGCTTGTTGGAGCGAGTCGAGGAGGGGGGTGGCGGCCCATTTTGGTGGTGGTTGTTGGTGATGATGTCGTCGTGAGAAAGAAGAACACGCGCTGCTTCGGGCATGCAGTCTGGTGGTAGTTGGATAGGTCGTTATTTTGTATCCTCGGTTTGGGGGTGATGGTGATCTGATTGGTGGAATTTGGGCAACTCTTGGCTGGATCTACTCGGGATTGCGATGGGCGAGGGCGGGTACGTCGATGTCGACATCGACACTCGACACGGGGCTGGGGTAGTATCTCATTCAAGCTATGTCTCACTCATGAAGTAGCAACGACTACCTCTATCGATATCGTGCCTCTAAACTTTGGGTTCCGTGCCTACAGCAACGCAACATTGAACGTAACTACGTGCTTTTCCCCGGCATGCGGGGCCGAAGCCGACGGCGGCAAAAAGAAGCGGCCGGCCCACATGGTGACAGAGGTCCCCTCCTCGCCAGGCCACTTACCTCTTTCGGTAATTTGAACTGACAGCAAACCGGTCTAGGCGGGAGTGGCCGCTCCCGTTCTGCGGTCGATCAGAGGATTTGTTCAAGATCACAGAATCTTGGAAAATACTTGACGGGTGTGTCTAGGTCCTCCGGTATCAATGTTAGATATTCTGGGGAGGTCGAAACTGAAAATGGGAAATAAGTAGAAGCCGTACAAGTTCATCAACATTGTGCAATCTGCAAAGACCACTAGATAGCATACAAACTGCCCGTTCATCGCGTGATTGCCTCGGCCATATAATGACAACATGTGTGATTTGAAGTATAATTAGTCGTAGGCCGCGGACGCCGTGTATCTGGACCGATGGCCCTCGGTCACCTTCGTGGCAAACCCAATGACTATGGTCATTGGCATATGGGCCTTAAGGTGTTGTTATAGTCAAAATATTTATAATCTCACGTTTGAGTAGAAATCTACGTTCTAAACTTGCTATTAAATAGTATTCTCTAGAGGATCAACATCGAAACGGCCCCCATCAGTTACCAATATAAGCGCCATAAGTGCCATGTTTAACTGTAACCTACTTGAATTCCAGCAGTTTGTTTACTGGGAAAAAACTGCAAAACCCCATGTATGTGAGCAACAAGGTCCATGGAGCTGTTGACTTTGTACTTGTGCGTGGCCTGGAAAGGAGAAAACGAACTGGAGAAGAGAAACAGCTATATCAATCACCATAGGTGCCACATAGGCAGGCTTGCAATATATTACCTAGGTATATATTCTAATAGTTCGACCTAACTCTCCAATATCTAATTCTGCCCCGCGATTGGCGATGCGGGTAATATGTGTTGAGACCGCCTGCCGCAAGATACAGCAGAGACTCAGCTCGAGGAGGGGCAACAGGGGCCGACCGCGAACCTTGGGACCCCAAGGGCCTACGGCGGTGGAGAGAGCCGCGGGCACGGTCATGGGCTGGACGGGGGGAATCGTTGATACGGACAGGGTAGTAGAAGAGGCCTGGAGAGCGAGGTGGTTAAAGGAACGGGACGGCAGAGCAATTACCAGGCCGGCGGACGACTTTGACCATCAGCGGGAGACGCTATTTCGGAACGAAACCCTAAGGAGGCATGACGGTCTCAACAAGGCGAAGAGCTCACTGCTGATTCAAATCCGGACGGGAGCAATAAACCTACGGTACTTCTTGTTCACACGGGGAGTCCCGGAGGTTCTGACGCCTGCCTGCGAGTGTGGCGAGGGACGAGAGACTGCCGAACACCTAGTAGTGTGGTGTTTGGCCCCACCGTTGGCTCGAAGATGGGAGAGGACTAAAATTCGGACACGACGGGACTTTTACTCTATTCTACACGGTATCAATCCCACGACTGCACGGCTTGCGAGGAGGATCCTCGACTGGCTGATGGACACGGGGAAGCTGCCGATGTACAGCTTAGCCAGGAGGCTCGAGCTGGAAACGGCGGCCTGAAGCGCCCCCGTTCGGAGGCCAGGAGGCCTCCTCTCTTTGTATATGTAGGCTCACTAAAACATCGCTCCTTGATTGTTGGTACGGGTTTTTCACCCGGCCTGGGAGGGCACGGTTTTCCTGTACACTAAATAGCAGAGGGTCCGGCACGCCCTAGGGCATAGCGGAGTATGAATAACAATAATATGTGTTGAGATATCGATGGATGAGTGTCTCTTTTCCTAAAATTCCTCGAATTCTTCTGATTTGTTGGCAAAAATACCCATCAACATTATTATCCAAGGTACAGACAGGTACATGTACATACCTCCCTCATGTGCCACGCCGGCGCGAGCGCCAAGACGGCACTGGCGTTTGCCCCAGACAGCACCTCGCCAAAGATTCCACATCATGCATGACGGGTCATTTACCAAGCAACGGAGTTAAGTTTCACCATGATTACTGATCGCTTGCTCTATGCTTTGATATGATGTGAACCACCAAACAGATAAGTACTTAGAAGACCGACCTACCTTTGGGCTTGATACACCTCGGGCTCAGTTACCGTCAAGTTATTTCGGATTGATCCAGTCTCAAATTCACCACAACCATGTCCACAAACAAGACCCCCGGACCGGTCCAAGAGTTTGACCATCTCGTCCAATCCGCATCTTTCGTTTTCCTCCTCTGTAAGTACCTAGGTACCTATTGACGCATTACAATCCTGCCTCTCATAAATTTTAATCTTACACAACTAGATTACCGCGGTCACTGGTGCCCCTTTTGTATCGCCCACTTCAAGCAGCTTATCGCCATCTCGGACGAGATCAAGGCTGCCGGTGGTGTGATCGCTGCGGCAACGGCGGAAGTGCCGGAACACCTCGACAAGTTCAGGGCCTCTACAGGCTTTTCCGACACAGTAATTGTTGACCCGGAGAACGAGCTCGCCAAACATCTCAAGAAGAAAGAATTGCTCGACGTGGCGATTACCGACTCACAGCTTTACCAGCTCCGAGGATATAAGCATGGCCTGGCTCAGCCGGCGCTGCTTGTGATGAAGAGGGACGGGACGGTGCTACAGCGCTGGGCGATTGTGCCATCCATAGTAAGTAATATGGGTTGGGAACCGGGTGGAGCGGCGAAGCTAACGAGTCGCGAGATGAATATTGGCGGCGCCACGGATAGACCGGTACTCGCGGAGGTGTGGAGGAACGTTCAGAAACAGCTTCGGGGGGAGGATGTAAGCACCAAGCAAGCATACACGACAACTGGTGTCCTCCACCTTCTCAACCAGAAGCTTTTTGGGCGCTGATGGGTCTCTTGATCTGTACATGAGACTCGCGCCACCATTACTATGATTCTGGCGATTAGTACCCGTGGTTCTGCGATGGTCTGATTGGTATATCTAAGTCAAACCTCCCTGCTCATTCGAACAACACTCTTGCATGCTGCCGTACTTGTCGCGCCTTGCGCAACCCATCCGTCGTGTATCCCTCGGGAAAGCCAACAACCACCCTATCCCCATCTCTCCACACCGCTGGTGGTAGGGGGTCACCCGTTATACCTTGTATATCTGTCGAGTCTTTTAGGGCACACCACACACAGGCGTAGGAAACAAGCATTTATTCCTTGGAACCTTACCTATCCATAATACATATCGACAAGGTAGTAGTTATGTGGGTACAGGTTATTCGGAGTTGCCGTCGAGGATATATTTGCTTACTCTCTCAGAATCTCTCTCCTCCTTCTTTTTCCAAATCTGGAATACATTCAATGCTTCCCTTTCTCATCATTTTTCCGGCCTTGACATGCCCCGGACCTCCAGTTTCCTATAAAATGGAGAAAGGGTAAAGGAACGGAGCATATATATCCGAACGAGACGACCATATTTTACATGACTACCCTATTGGGTACCGAGTTCTTTAAGCATTACAAGTGCCTTCTCGAGCCTGTTACACATTGGTTGTTTTACAGGTGGCTTCTAACTTCGGACTCCACCCGCATGGGTGATGACATCCAAGCAGGCAGTCTCAGGCCCCTAGGCATCTTCGATAACAGTTGCGTGATGTTCTGCCACAAATTATTACGTAGAACAGGCGAAGCCTGGCTCCATAGATGCCTCGAGGCAAGCTCATCAGGGAGGGATGGACCGTGCCAAAAATTATATTGTAACGGTTCAAGAAGTCTATCACATACTCCAACCGAATGCTAACCAATCTACGAGTACAGAAGTACATAACTAAAATATTCATTAGAGAGAGAAATAAAAACCAAGACAATTGCTCTGGTGGTGAGCACTCCTCCCGATCGCAGGGGTACTGCAAGCCGTGTCCCTTGCCATGGTGCCTGTCCCCGTGAACGTCGTCCAGAACAACGAGTCCAGGGCCCCCGAGGCCCGAAGGCTCACATCGGGCTCAGGGCGTTGATGTGGGTGTGGGGGTCACCGTGGCAGTGACAGTCTTGATCTCCGTCGCCTTGACCCGAATGGTGGTGGTCATGACTGGACTAGCCCAATAGGAGGTGTAGTACGTCGTTATGGTGTAGAGGGAGGTGCTGATGCTCTTGACGTAGATCGTGGTCACTCCGTACGGCGGGTAGGTGACGTCTGGTTTGCCGATGACAGGGGTAACAGACGCCGCCCGTTCCTTCAGTTCGGCACCTGAGTAGGGTTGAACATGTGCGCCGCCAGCATGGCGAACTGGAATCCGAGGACCAAGCTGAATGTTCGAGCTGTCGGCGCGGGCGAGATGACGGCCAGAGACTGGCGTTGCTGTGGCCTTAACAGTGTAGGTACAAGTCGTCGTCCCGGTGGTAACCGTTACGCGAACTGTACTCGTATCGGTGAAGGACCGCGTGTATGTCGTAACCCCATTCGTCGTCGGAACCAGATTTGTCGTCGCCTTGGCTGAATTGACCACATACGTCGGCGTCGAGATCGGCTGGTAGGCGATGAAGCCGTAAGTGTTGATGGCTACGCCTGCGGCCGCAGGCAAGATCCAGCTAATCGAGTGGTGGCCTTGGCCCATGTCCTTCCCGCGCAAGTTCTTGCACGAGAACTGGAAGTTGCCGTTATTCATGCTCGCTACCGGGATCGGGTCGCAAGTGTAGTTATCAACCCTCATGGGTCTCTGGAAAAGATCGATAACTCCGGGGGTAGCTCGCGGAACATAAACAACAGGTGTAACGGAATACGCCTTGCCTGAAACCGAAGCAGGGAGGGTGCATTTGGCCGTTGATGCGGGCCACGTCGTTGAGGTCACTGTAATTAGCAGTAGTTAGTCCCGAGTTCTCGCAACTTCTCAGAGTCGATGGGAAGGACGGGACTGACAGGAGTTTAGCCCGCACGCTGTGGCACCAAAATAGTTGGTGTTCGTCGGCGCGTAGGCAAGAGTGGCGGGGACATGATAACCACCAGAGTCGATAACAGTGGTTGCCAGCGCCGGAATGGTTAGAAAGCAGCTGGGTAGCACCATTTTGGCTGTGGTAGATTTAAGGAATGACTGTAATGACTGTCTGAGATGCACGAAAAAGAGTGGACGGGTTGCGGTTCAAGGTGCAATCCTACGATCAAAACAACAAAGGGAAGGAAGTCAAGATCGAGACGCAACAACATTGACGCCTGAAATCTCACAAAAACAGAGAGAGCATCCCGAGATTGCCTGAGCGGTGCCAAGACGTCAGACAAGGATTAGACGGCGTGGTGGTCGCCCCGGATGCGAGCCCCTGAACAGCGCCTAGTGCCATGATCTTTTTTCTGCAAAACTTGAAGGTGACTTGTTTTGAGATGTGCCAGGTACAACTGATGGAGAAACTGGGTTATTCATATGCTCCGCATCCAGTCCCGCCTACACAGTACAGTTGCTCAAGCGGAGCCCTCACTCACTTTTGCTGATCCGTTGGTAATTGGGTCACTTGAGTACACCTACACGGTACCTATGTAAGGTGCCTAGGCAAGTCCACTTGCATGTGGTTTGAACGCTAGCTCGTTATCAATCATCCTCGAATCTCGTTAGGTAATTTGGAACGGGTAAGATCAAAATAACTAACAGCATTGTTGATTCTGTTGGGTTAGTTCGTGCCGAGGTAGGCAGTTGTGCAAGTCAAGCATTGGGGTCTTCCCCTGTTATATCCCTACAAGCGATGCTCCCCTATCGGCTCACTACCTTACATTACTTTGTATCACCTGCCCACTCGTGTTCAAACACTATTTCCTGGCGCCCTTCCAATTCCGCGCCTCCCTTACGACGCGTTCCTCTGAATAGTCTTGGTTTGCCGGGGGCGGGAGCGTGGGGAGTTGCTGTCATCCAACAACTAGACTAAGGTATTCAACCTCTCCTGAGCAGACAGAACTTCCACAACCAACCGCCGCCCCAACCCGGCATCAACCCGCGCCAACCCTCCGCCCCTCAACCTCCAACACCGTCCCCCTCTCCCCCATCCTCACCCCCACCACCAACGCCCTGCCCCCCTCCTCCCCAGGCGCACTGAAATCCCTCTCCGCCAAAAACGCGCTATGCGTAATCACCACGATCCACCCCACCACGCCAGCCCGCGACATGACATCGCACCACCGCACCACGGCCGTCTGGCCGGCCCGATCCAGATTGTCAAACACCTCGTCGACCAGTACGTAGTGGGCGCGGTGGGCGCTGCGCGCGCGCGCCAGCTGCAGCAGCGCGAAGAACAGCGCCAGGAGCACGCGCTTGCGCTCGCCGCTGGACCGCTTGTGGTACGCGAGGGAGGGGTTGACCGCGAGGGTGGGGTCCAGCACCCGGTCGGCGGGGCGGGATGTGCTGGTGGTGGTGATGGTGGGGTCGTCGGGGTCGGTGAAGAGGGTCCGCAGCATGCCCGTGGCCAGGCCGTGCGTGTGGCGCGTGTCGTGGTAGAGGACGGCTAGGGCCTCGGTGACGAGGGCGTTGAGGTCCGAGGTGGAGTTGGTGAGGATGTGTTCGCGGAAGTTGGGCGCTTTTTTCAAGTTTTTTTTTGAGGAAGACGAGGCGCGGGAGGTTTGCTTCGCCATGGAGGAGGACCAGAAGGCGAAGAGCTCGCGATCGGCGGTCAGTTCTTGATGTTTGCTGGCTAGGCTTTCGCGTTCCGAGCGCAGCGAGTGTAGAGATGATTGTTCGTTCTCTACCAAGGGTTTGTACGTGTCTGCCTTCTGTTGCTTGATCGTGACCTGGTGCTGCAAAGCTTGAACTCTCTTTTGAGCCTGCATGGCGCGCTGTGCACGCTCGCTTATCGTCACGGCGTGGTCGATAGCAAGCCTTTTTTCGTGCTTCAGACTTTGTAACCGCGACCTGCTTCTCTGAAGGTCTCGGCGAATATTCTCAACGGCCACTTTTTGAAGTTCTTGGTCATGGCTTTGGGCGCTGCTGGTCTCTGGAGAAGCGTCATCTGGATCCCCGGATATGCGCCGGAGGCTCCTGACGGTCTGGACCAAGAAGCGGAGAATGAAGGTCTCTGCAACGTGAAAGAACTTGCGCAGACCCCTGGGCCGAGCCGCAGCCATAGCTTCGATGGTTTGACTTAGTTGATGCTGTAACCGGCTTAGCCATGATGCCGGCACCGGCGCCGGCTCGGCAGGCTTCTGTTCTTGCATCCTGGCACAGGAGATCTCCAGCCGCTGAAGGTTCTCTTGCTCGGTGTCGATTTGATCCTCTAGTCTCGCAATGTTATCGCGAGAGCCCATCTCAGGATCGGGGGTCTGGTCTTCCTTCCTTTCATGGTTTCGCATAGCTACCTCGAAAGATGTGACTGCTTCCTGCGCCTCGCGTTCGAGCTTTGTGTGTTCTTTCTGTAGATTTTCAAATCGTCGTTTATTGTCCTTTATCTTCCAGTCCTGCGTGTCTAGCTTGCCCTTAATCTTGGCCAACTGGGCGTCGATGTCTTTGAGAGATAGCTTCGCTATCTGCTCGCATTGATCTAATAGCGACAGGCCCAAGGAGGCCTCGATCAGGTCGCGCCTCTGTGCTGGCGTCGCGCTCAGAAAGCTTGCTGCACTTTCGTGGCTCAAGACGACAGTCATGACGTATGTTTCAAAGTCGGTGCCCAGCAGCTCATTGATGGCTGCCTGCGTTGTGCGCGCGTTTGGGTGCTCAAGTTGCAATTGTGGTTCGCCATGAAGCGAAACGACAACGCGGTTCTTATGACTCTTGTGTTTTACGATACCGTGTAATAGTGTATCCGTTGGCGAACTTCCAGCTCGACGGAGCAGTTTCTGCCCGCGTTGTCGTTTGATGACGGTCGTCAACCGCTAGCCCGCGCCCGCCGCGAATACACCGGCCCGAAACTGACACCACGTGATGGGCCTTCGATGAGTGTGGCTCTTGCCAGAACCCATTGTCGCCGAACTATTAAGGT
>NT_165979.1:1124919-1126129 GCF_000143365.1 Chaetomium globosum CBS 148.51
AATGCCGCCCCACCGAACTCGTCCTTGTCCGATGCCTCGGCGGCGAGGACGAAAGGTTCGGTGCCATACCCCCGGTAGAATGTTGTGTTGCCAATCTGGGCGGTCTCTACAAAACCGAAGTCGAGGGCGAACTGTTTGGCCTTTTCGATGTCGGCATATCTGTACCACACATAGGCTATACGCGCCAGGTAGATCCTCTTGGGTGGATTCGATGGTAGTCCGGACGCCATGGTGATGGGAGCTGTCAAGTGTGTGTATCCAAAGATCGGCGGGGTTGGTTTTGGCCGTTGCACCTCGGTCTATGGGAGATAGCAGGCGTTGAATGGCTCTCCAGCTCTTGTTTGAAACTTCAAAGTGTCCACAAGAAAAGCGGCTCGTCCCTGAAGTGGCGGGGGTTATATTTGGAGTCCGTCGCCATGTTTAGGGAGACTCCGGGCGTCAGTGCCACGCGGGGCATTGGTGGGTCAGTGGGGTAACACGTGAGAGCCGCCGGTCGGCAATTCTTTGGGGATGCTGCGATCCACGAGATCCTCGAGATCCCATGGAAGCCGCCCGTCCGGTCAAACAAGCGGCACTTGGCTTTGGCCCGCCGCTAATTCGACTCTCCTGCCCAATGGCGGGTGCCGGGTAGAACTCTATCTCTCCTTTGGCTTTTCGGGGTGATGCACGAGAAGGGCGGATGGGAATTGAATTGGTCGGCTGATCTCATCGATGGAGATCCTTCCTCCTTTTTAACGAAACAGAGGCTCGTCAAGCTTGCCTTCTCGGGGCAGTGGGGTTTCATTGGGGTGACGGCATCAGCCATGTCGCTAGCTCGGACATTCTTCGGGGAACCTGTGTTCCAGGTGCCCCTGCAGGTCCCATGGAAGCCGGAGGTAATGGAAAACAAGTCGAGACTAGCAGGGGGGGCCTGGAATTCAACAACCTGCCCGGGATGGAGAGTGCCGGGAAACACTCTACAAGTTAATTACCTTAACCCGCCTTTGCGGTCGCAAGGGGACTCGCGTGTTCGGCCCATCCCATCTTATCGGGGAACGCTTCCTCCTAACCTGCCCGCGGCTACGTCGAACTATGACTTCTCCGAAGTGAGATCGACGGGGTCAACGCCGTCACCCACGTCCGCCAGCCTCCATGGCCAAAAGGAAAAAAGTGTCCAAAGTCACCTGCAACGACCCCTGCCGCACCACCACCTCCCTCGACATATTCACGG
>NT_165979.1:1126540-1148759 GCF_000143365.1 Chaetomium globosum CBS 148.51
CTGCTAATTCCCAACTCCAACCCGCCCACCCTCGCCGACCGCAACGGCGAGCACTTCTCCCTCTATCCCGACGCGCCGCACATCCTGCGTCTGGTCGCGGCGCTGCCCCACACGCGCCTTGCGGTGGCCAGCAAGTCGCCCGTGGGCGACCTCTGCCGCGAGGTGCTCAAGCTGCTGCGGCTGCCGCCGCCGCTGGTGCTGGGGGACGGGGTGTCGGTGCCGGGGGGCGGGGGCAGCGAGAAAGGCGGACCGAAGAGGGCGGGGGATGCGTTTAATGCGGGGATGGAGATTTATGAGGGGACGAAGTTGAGGCATTTTGAGGTGTTGGCGAAGAGGACGGGGATCCCGTTTGGGGAGATGCTGTTTTTTGATGATGAAAGGCCGAATTTGGAGGTGGAGAGTTTGGGGGTCACGATGAGGTTGGTGAGGGATGGGTTGACGTGGGAGGAGTTGGAGAAGGGGATCCTGCAGTGGCGGGGGAATCAGGGGGCTGCGTGAGGGGGGAGAGAGGCAGGTGATATAGAGGAATGGGTTGACAGTTGGAACGCACGGGCTCTAACAGAGCGTAGATGTTTGTTTTAGAGATAGACACGGACGCCGTGGACATATCCGGGACTGGAGAGCTGCATTAGACAGTTTCGGTAAAACACGATCCTGGCAAGAGGCTACAGTGGGCGGCGAGAAAGCCCGCCGTTGCTAGTGGTGCCGGGGACGAAACTCGTGGTCGCGAAAGACTGGGCGGAACGTCACGGCGGCCACGGTGGTTTGGGATGGAGAAGTGTTGCAAAGCCATCCTGAAACTCGGATGGGGCATTGCAATGTCAACCGGATGGTCATCTATATGGAGGTAATATTCTATGTGAACACAAATCCGCGGTCATAACCAAGCCTTAGCCCCTAAATAAAACCCACGAAGGTCGAACAAGAAAGGTATCTGAGCTGTGCCAAATACAACACCCCAACTATGCAAAACGTTCTCCAACTCTTGTTATATGTACCCGCACATGCCGTGCTCAGCTAGAGACAGCCGTAGTCTTCTGCTCCGGTTGCTGCCCCCCGGCGCTAGTGGCCACCTTCTCCTCGATCTCGCCCGCCACGCTGTTCTCGGTAATCGACAACTTTTGGATTCTATCAACGATAGCCTCCGCCGGCGGAGCAGCAGCCGCAACAGTCTCAGCCGCGGGCTGCGCCGCTATCTCCCCCTTGGGAAACGTCACGGCGATAGTGCCGACCCTCTCGCGCCTCTCCTTGCCATCCTTACTCCCCACCGCCATGCAGGCCAACCTCGCGCCATCATCCACAGGCACCCAATAGACCGGCCCCTCGGGGAAATCAGTATAGCCAGCCTCCCAGCGAATCGCCTCCTTGATGGCGGGGTCGACATTGGGGCGGTCAAAGAACTCAAACTCGAGCTCGCCGCCGTACTGCTTGGGGATGTTGCGGGGCTCGATGAAGGACTCGAGGGTGGGGCGCACCTCGGCGGCGCTGAGGATGAAGATCTTGGAGACGGTGATGGGGTCGAACCAGCGCTTGATCCAGCCCCAGACGGTGCTGAAGAAGTAGGGGGCGCCGATGATGAAGATGCGGTCCAGCGTCTCCGGGTAGTGGGCGGTGGCCAGCGTCGACGCCGCCTGCATGTGCGCCTTGAGGTTCCAGAACATGCGCAGCGACACCTGCGACACGTCGACGATGTTGGTGCTGAGCGTGATGGGTGTGCCCGAGTGCTCACGGTCCTTCAGCTCTGTGCACAGCGGCTGCGCAAATCGTGTCAGGTTCTCGTACAAGGCGAATAGTCGGAGAAGTCGTTGCGGCGTGGAGCCGTCGGTCTCGGCTTTGCTGACGTTGGTTGATTCCGAGGCCTTTTCGTAGGCGGAGACCGTCTTGGAGTCGAGGTGGCGGATTTGGTAGAGGTAAAGGGGGATGCCTCTGTGTGGAAGGCAGGGTGGTTAGAAAGTGAGCGCTTCGGCAAGGATAAGTCTCACGGGTAGAACAAACCTCCTGTCTCTCCTCCCTGTCCATTGAGGATACTACGTTTGTCCAAGTCAGCCCAAACTTCTTGCGCACCCAAACCCCAGAGCCTCCTGTCATACCAAACGCCGCGTCTGTTCATATGCGTCCACGTCGATCGTGTCGTACAGAACGTCCAGGTGGTTTGCCTGCCGCCATTCCTCGGTGTCCTTGAACTGCTGGTAGGCATCGTTGACGACCCATTTTCGAGCGCGTAAAAAACGTCTATGTGGAGGGCGCACGAGCAAGATTAGCGCACCGTACTACCAACCAGACACACGCCGGGGCTTTTGCGATACTTACAGGAGGGTTTGGTCGTCGTGCGACGGAGGGGGACCGCTCTTATAAAGGCCCTTGTCCTCGAGGAAGATCTTGAATGCCTTCAGTTGGTTCTCTTCCCCCTCCGTCAAATGCCCCAAATGTCCATTGGGGTAGCCGACATCAGCGACCCCGCCGCTTGTTGTCTTGTCCGCTGGCGCGTCGGCCATTGTCCCGTTCGCGCGGTGCGAGGGTGATGACTAACGTGGGGTAGAGAGTAACGCTATTCGCGGGACGGGAAGGCGGGGGACGGATTTGGTCGGAGGGGATTGAGTTGTCGTCGGAACCTGCAGTTCAACCGCAAGCAAGAAAGGGGGCAGGCAAAGGACAAAAGACAGTTTGTTGTTTTGATTTGGGGGCAGTTGCCGCAAACATCAAAGTGCGAGCCGTCGGTTCGCGGGAGTCCCCTCCCTCCGGCCCCGGTCTCCGAAGCTGCCGAAATCGCGAATGCCCCACATTCAATGGGACCCCCAGCACTCAGCTGAAGACCCCTTGCTCTGACGCCGCTCGGCGCTTGGATCGGCAAGTCCGGGCTATTATTGGCCGTCCGAGCGCAGAAGCAACAACGTCGATGCAAGCGAGAAACACGAGCACACCACCCATGGCCATGTCACCATAGTGGCTTAAGACCCTGGCCAGGCAGTTGGGCTCTAGTATCATACTCAACATAATCATCATTTCTGCTAAACAGAACAGAGCTTTTCGTGGCTGCTCTCTCCCAAACATAACAACCTCCATAGACGCCAGTGACTACCACCCGCCTGTGCCTTGTATTCTGCAGGTTGTGCGGAAACAGACAGGAAACTAAGCACTACTCGACCTCCTCCTCGCTGCTCTCCTCCTCATCATCGTCCTCGTCCTCTTCCGACTCTTCTTCCTCCTCCTCATCCTCAGCTTCCTCACCAGCAGCCGCCTTAGCAACAGCAGGAGCAGCCGTGGAACCCCCTTTCTCAAGCTTGAGCCACTCATCCCACTCCGGGAACAGCTCATCATCCTCGCCAGGCATACCAAGCGCCTTGGCCACACGGCCCTTCTTGTTCTTCTCCAGGCTTTCCTTCCACTGCGCGACCAGCCCAGCCGTCAAGCTCGGCTGGTACGTCTGGGAGAACAGGACGGCCTCGGCCAGGCGGCCGGTGGCGACGAGCACGTCGATGCAGCCCTGGACGTCGCCCAGGGACCACTTGCAGCTGAAGGCGACGTTGTGCGCGCCCGCCAGCGAGGCCTGCTCGGCGAGCTTGGCGAGCCCGGCGCGGTCGTTGGTCGACGTGTAGACGAGCAGCAGCGAGCCGAGGTCCTTGGATTTGACGAAGCACTCGGTCGCGAGCGGCACGTCCCAGGCAGCGAGGCCTGCGTCGCCCAATGTCTTCCACTTGTGGTCCGCGTCGGCCTGGCGTGCCAGTTCTAGGGCAACGTCCAGCTGGTTTAGCGATAGGGCGAGGTCAAATTTGTGCTCTGTGTCGGTGGCGACTTCGAGCGCGAGTTCCTTGTGGCCCTGGCCCTCGAGGAACCGGGCGATTTTGTTGAGCTGGTCCTGGGGGATGCTGGGAAGCAGCTCTGCGGCCGTGTCCATATCCTCGCGGAGGACCAACGTCTGGTACTCGAGGACCGGGAGGGAGAGCGCAAACGACGTGACGGATAGGTCCTTGTCGGTGAGATACACCCGGCTGTCGCGCTGCAAGTAGCCGAGGATGTACATGGGCTTGTCGAAGTGCGCCACGGTGTATGTCTGGTCGCCCACCAAGTAGTTCAGCCGGTTCGTCCCGTTGGTGTAAATCAACACGTCTCCAAGCCATTCCGCGGACCGGATGCTGGTTTCGGGTTAGCAACTATGTCAATCAGACCACGGATCAAAAACATTTACCTCTCGCTGATGTCGGTGACCACATCGAAGGCGGCCTCGACACCGTCGTCCTCGATTTGGTCGGCCTGAAGCGCCTCGTTGTAGTTATCCCTCGAGAACCTCAAGACGTAGGTGGTGTCCTCGCAGGCGAGAGCCACTAGCTCGCCGCTCTCGCTCCAGTAGACCTGCTTGGGCTCCACCTCGATGCGTCGCACAAGACCCCCCGTGGCCCAGTCGTAGAAGGAGATGCCGCCTTGACCTTTGATACCAAGCAGTACACCGCCCGTGAGCCCGTCGGCCGCAAAGGGAACGTCGAGCCCGCCCTTCTTCTCCTGGAAGTTCTTGAACACCTTGATGCTAGTCGCCGACTCGCGGATGGCAAAGTCGTTCGAGTTGTCCTTCGATGCCCATACGAAATCGAGAGCCTGGCCGAAAGCCTTGTTGCGCCAGGCCAGGGCTGTGTAGATGATGTATTCCCCATCGCCACAAATGGCCGCAAACCGCCCGTTCGGAGAGTGAATGAGGCCCTGGGGGTAAACCTCGGCGGTGCCCAGCTCTTTGGTGCTGAGGTTGATCGGCTCGTTGTCCTTGGTCGACTCGCCGCCCTTGATCACAGCTGAGACAACCTCGTTATGACGGGCCCAGATGATCTTTCCGGAGCCGTCCATCGACACTGCAGGTTCCTCCCGGCCCAGCTTGATGACTACGGACCCATCGTCAAAGCCCACTGCAACCCCCTGCTTGCCCTTCTGGTACGCCACGCACCATGCCCGCTCCAAGCCATAGTTCAAGGACTGCTCGAAGCGGTACGTGTTGGCGTTCCATATCCTCACGGTGCCCTGTCTATTGTTAGCATAGACTCCAATGATGAGTTGGAGATGGGCGTACATCTTCCGAGCCAGAAATGATGATCGGCAATTCGGGGTGGTAGCACGCGAAGGAGACGTTGTTGGTGTGGCCTTCTAGTGTGGCGATTAGGCTTTTAGTTGTGTAGTCCCACACCTTTACTGTGCGCTATCGACGATGTTAGCTCTTACTACTGTCACGCCGTCACACAGAACGTGATGTGCTTACGTCGTCTGAGGTCGTAAGCAAATAAGGCTTATCGCTGTGAGGGTAGTAATCCACATGGTTGACACCCTTAGTCTCATGCGCTTCCAACTGAAAGTTGGGTGTGGAAGACCCTAAGCTCCAAATTTTTACTAGCGGTGTGTTAGAGGAAAGCCGATCAGAGCGTGGCAAGCGACATACCGGTCCTGTCCAAACAGGCCGAGGCAAATGTGTTGGTGTCCTTGGGGTTGATAGCGAGCGACATGACGTAGTCTAGCCCGTAAAGTTAGTACGGATCGATATTCACCTCGCCACGTCCAGCATCGACATACGCGAGTTGCCCTCAAACACCCGAACATTCTTCCACCCCTTCTCCCAATCCCAGAGCTTAATGGTCATGTCATCACTAGCGGTAAGGACGAAAGGTTGTGTCGGGTGGACCACGATCGCGCGGATGTAATCGGGATGGGCCTCAAACGAAGCGATCTTCTCGCTCGTGTTGTAATTGTATACCCGAATTTGGCTGTCGCAAGGGGGTCAGTCGGTCCATCGTAAGCAAGTGGCAGATCGAAGGGACCATACAAATCATCCGACCCGCAGACAATCCAGTTCTTGCGCGCGATAAAGCGACCGGCACGGACAGGGACATCGGTGAGCTCGAATGTCTTGACGACTTGCTGGGTTTCGTAGGACCAGATGTAGACGTGGCCGCTGTAGAGGGTCGCTATCCCATGGATGTCAGAACTCGATCGCAGGTCGTAAACGGATAAGCAAACGCACTCAAGATCCATGGCTCTGTCGGGTGAAAGTCGATGCCCTTGACTCGCTATTGGGAAGCTGGTTAGTGATGTCGACGTCGGGGGTTATCAGGGAGGACCGCGACATACCTCAGAGCGAGCAAAGAGCTGACGCTGTGCGTGGAAGGCCATGTTAGCAAGCGATCCGGCGGGGGGTTGATCCTCAATGGGCGCATGGTAGGGCAGCACATGAAACGAGCAAGAAGGACCCAAAGACCCAGCGCCGCCCCATAGCGTAGGCTTATTGAGGACACTGGGAGCATCGAGCTTGGGGCCAGATGTCCGTAACACGCGCTGGTATTAAATGGGAAGGTGTGCAACCTGCCTTCACATCTAACCTCATCTTGGGCGACACCAAACGAGGATTCGGAAATAGGGTTGTCGAGCTCGGGTAGCTTTGGCGGGGTGGTTCACGAGAACCACGGAGTCGGCTTCGAGAAAGGGGCGGCGTTCGGGAACGGGTCGTGGAGGGATCAGGTCACCTGGCGCGGGGATGGTCGATGAAGTGCCCCGGGAGAAGCCGTAGAAATGCTACGACTCAATAATCCCAGTGGGCAAGGCAGTCGGAAAACGTCAAGTGCCAGCCACGTATCGTAGCGTTGAGGTCTGGACGCTTTCTCAATTTCGCCAATGTGGTCAATCCAGCCGCTGCAGGTGGGAGGAAGATTAGGTAATACAGCTACGCACATGATGCCTCGGATCTCAGGTCACAACTATAAAGCACGCACGCACGAGCCACTTCTTCCGCCAAGCTGAGTGCCAAGGGCGTCGTCCCGCTCACGATGGCTTCAATTCTCATCCCAACTTTCTTTCGCCCCGGGAAACCATCCCTCTGCCTCACTAGATCATTCATTTTCGTAGTCCTCACGAGCATTAGAAGATAAGATATCAAATTTCGAGCTTGATCACCACTTCGCAATGTTTCAGTTCTGTAATGTCACAACCAACAAACAAGTCACACAGGTTGGTTGCATGAAGTTGTGGAAAAGACGTTTGAGAATATTCCTTGTTCTGTCTAGGATGTGCAAATACCACAAACTCCTCTAGGGGCCCATGCTCCTCTGCGTTGCGTCGTAGTTAATCCCCACTGATGATGCTAAAGACAGAAAAAAAGAAAAAAAACAGAAGCACAGCCAATCTAAACGCCGAGACCATGCGTTGCCCAGTGATATCCCAATCGCTACCCAATCCGCGCCCATGGCCTTTCCAAGGCGGGAACAAACCCTAAAATGCGCCGCAAATCATCAAGACAGGAAGACATGAAAATGATGAAACCGCGGGACGCTGCGCAGCCGCTGTCTTTTAGTCGGACTGGGTGTCGGCCTGGACGCGCTTGACGACGTCGACGACGGCCGGGAAGAGCTTCTCCTTGGGCTCGAGGCCACAGACCTGCTTGACAACGTCCTCGGGGCCGTTTTGCTCCATGATCTCGGCGAGCTTGAACGACTCGTCGTCGCCCTCGACGTTCTGGAAGCGGAAGGCCATCTCGGCGGCGTCCAGGAGCGCGCCGCAGTCCTTGCCGTGCTCGGCCAGCTCGGCCGCGGGGCCGATAAAGCGCTCCTTACGGCTGAGCTTGCGCAGCGGGGCGCGCCCCACGCGCTCGACGGCGTCTTCGAGGTGGGGGTTGCTGATACGCCGCACGATCTTGTCGACGTACGCCTGCTGCTCGTCCTGCGGGATGCCGTGCTTCTGGGTGATGAGGCTGGCTGTGTTGGCGAGCGCCTTCTTGACCTCCTCCTGGATCTCACGGTCCTGCAGGGCGTCGTACACGGTGCTCTTCCGGCGGATGTACCCGTGATACGCCGCCGTCGCGTGGCCAGTGTTGACGGTGTACAGCTTGCGCTCGATGAATGGTTGCAGGTTGTCAACCCAGTGGATGCCCTCAACGGCAGGAGGTTCGTGATCAGCGAACGGTGTGCGCTCAACCACCCACTCGTAAAACTTCTCGAGCCTCACGTCGAGACCGGCATCGGGATCTTGGGCGGGGACGATGCGGTCGATGGCCGAGTTGGCAAACCGGGCGCGCTTGTCGTAGTCGGCAAGACGATCGGGGTTGGTGTTCTCGGGAGCCTTGATGAACTCGGCAAGGGTATCGGTGGCGCCGATGGCATTCTCGCAGGCAATGACAGCAACGGGTGTGAGGTCTGTTGACCGGGCATCGATGCCCTTGGCGATGACGGGGGCGAGGAACTTGAGGATGTGGGGGCCGACGGAGCAGGTGACCAAGTCGGCAGTCGCGATTTCCTGGACGAGCTCGGCCTCATTTAACCTCGAGTTGATGGCGCGGTAGTTGGTGATGGTGGACTCTGATGTCCCGTCGGCGCCGACCTCGATCACCTTGTAGCTCTTCTGGGAGTTGAGCTTTTGTACCGTAGTGTCGTTAACCTCGGCAAAGATGACTTCGTAGCCTGAGTTGTGCAAGAAGCAAGCGACAAAACCACGACCTACATGCCATCAAGGGTTAGCGTCATCGCACATGTCATCCAAGATTCGCGATCTCATACCAATGTTACCAGCACCGAAGTGCACGGCCTTCTTGGGGGCATTTCTTTGTACCATGTTGGCGGTGATGTGGATTTTGTTTGAAGGTGACAGTGAAGATGATAAAATGTGTGGAATCGACAAGCCGATTTAAGGTGGCGAGAAGATCTGTAGGTGGCGTTTGTTGTTGAAAGATGCAACAAAGGGTTAGGTGTATGGGAGATGATACGGATGCGTGTTAGCGGAATGGCAAATTGCTGCTGGTGATCAAGTCACTTTCTGATGTCTGTGGACGAGAGAAGGAACTGTCAAGAAACGGGGGGCAGCCATTTCTCTTTATAGAGCAGGAAGCCATTGTCCTCTGACGATGACAGTGGACACTCCGTCCAAAACTTGTCTTTCCCCTTGGGCCACGGACCTGGATCCCGGCCTGTTGAGATCATCGGTGGGTCTTGGGTGACGGCGTGTGGCTTGTCCGGTTGTGAGATGGAACGGAAAGCGGCGACGGGCCACCCCACCATGGGGCGCCCCTCTGCAGGCCCGCCGACCCACCCTCCGTTTTTGCGCTTGAGATGAACGTCTCTGCAGCAATAATCTTCCTGGGGTGGCGAGCTCGTTCGGAACGAACAAAATGGAAGATTGAAGCCGAACGATTGAGGATTTCCATGGCCCTACGGACAGGGCCGATTGATCCATCGCCTTCTGGCTTGGTTGCTTTTACTTTCTTCGCCAGGCCATAGATAAGACATGCTTGGCTCTGGGCCCAGCGACCTCGGCGACGGTGAAACGGGCCCGGGCGGCCGAAACTGCAAGTAGACAACATTGTTGACCTGCTGCTTTGAATTGGAGCAAATCACCCCACGACACGCCCACCGTGGAAGAAACTCGAGAGCACAGATGAGACACCCGGCACATGCCAGGGTCGCTTCGTCAACGAGGGGTAGCATCAAGGGTCCAACAAGCCACAACACCAGAGCGATGCAAAAATGGCCTGGTAGCCGCAAGCCACCCGATGTCTCGGGGACATCCGTAAACCTTCCCACACCGGTGTTGTCCCCAACAAAGATTTGAGTGCATATTCACGTCCAGGCTCTATCACGTCTATCCAATCTCCGAACGTTTCCAAAGATAACAAATACATACCACAACACAGTGACGAAGCGGAGCCCCTTTCCGGAGCCGGGAACATTTCGTTCAAGCACAGTGTGATGCTGGCCTGCCCTGCGAGAATTGACGGATCAGCACCAAAACGGACTCTGTGACGTCATGCCGCAGCCGCAATCGATCATCCTAGCGGCGTCATGCTTCACAGTGCGCAGAAAATAATGGGACTTCATTGCTCCGTCTTGGTTATCTGGACGGAGATGTGGCTCGTGTGGCTTTGAGAGGGAACTCGGCAGCCGAAACTGGCCCAACATGACAAAGACCGGCCGAGTCTGGGCTGAAACGGACCTCTGGCAGCACCGGACCTGGCCCACCCGGGTCAAGAGGGATTCGCTTGGCTTTCGAACACACCAATTGACCATTTCTGCGGCGGGCTTTCGAACAATTATTGATTCACCATGTCCATTTTCCCAGACCTGGCCCCTCGAACCGCTTCTGCAACCTTCGCCCTCCATTGGTGTGTGGGCTGTTTTGCATGTGGCGAGAGAGCCAAAAAGCCAAGCCAGTGTGAGACCACCCCTTCGCTATGACGACACTGTGGGTCTCTCGTCGAAGTCAACGGCGTCGTATGACATGGGGTCGAAATCTGGAATCGGGAATTTGCGGGTTCCTCTCAGGCACGGTTTCACGTTTCACTTCCACAAGGCAAGAACCCGCTTTTTGAACAATCGGCAACGAAAACAACCGGGAAGCACCAAAATCCCAAAACGTGTACGATCGCTTCATTGTCGGGTTCCGCCGAGGCCCAAGATCACCATGATCCTGCCTTGGCACTGGTGGTGGTCTGGATTCTCTCTCCAGCGACTCCAGCGAGTGGCCGGGCATGCCTGGTTGTTTCAAAGTTCCAGCTCGTTCTGCTCTTTCCACCGGGCCTTTCCGGAGTACCAGGCCACCAGGGTCAATGACCACACGAAACGGCCGCCGATTTTGTCAATGTTGCACATACCTAACATAGGTATCTGAATTTTCGACAACCTCAGCGCTCGCTTGTCGCACACCAGGAACCAACCCCAGGCGCCCAGCTCGCTCTCATCACCCCAGTTGTCGTTTTCAGGCTCTCATCGCTTAGGTATGTTTTTGATCAACCTAGCAACAAGGGATTTCGGCCTCTTCGGTTATTTTTCCCTGCAGCAACTGCCTTCAATTGCCTGCCGCTTCCCTTCTCCGTCCTCGTCCCTTGTGAGACCCTGCATTGGCACCCTGGCCCCAGCCACCTGCAGCACAACCCTTACTTCCCACTTCGACGCGAAATGTATTCTCACATGGAAGCCAATCATAGAAATTTTTGAATCCCATCCTTGACGCACGCGAGCCAAGAATGACACCGCGCCAAAAAACACCGAAGATCAATGCCTAAAGCCCACCCAACTGCAGAAGTTATCGTCTGACCATAAGTCTTGCGGCATATGTTTGTGGCCGTAGGCCGCCGCTTACATCCGAATAAAGCGTTACGCCATGATCGGCTTGCGGCATCTGGCCTACCCAACAACGGCAATCAAGAAAGTCCCTCCGACGGACTGAAAATTACTCACGTTCGCTTCTTGGGGGCGATGTGCGGCGATTCGGACCGGCTTAGTTGCTTCTCCAAACACCCTCTCCGAATATGGAAACGGGCCGAACTTCAGTGAGCGACTTGCCTAGTCGCACCATCGCCCTGATTCTGTTGTTCCTGTCTTATCTTTCAAGAGACCAACTGGCGATTTTCAAGGCAAGTAACCTAATGTCCGGTACGAAATCATGCTAGATGACGTCCGTCCGACCCAATCAAGGGTTCGTTGGATCCTATTATTGGTTTCCCTACCATTCACACCCAAAAACACAAGATGGCAGCACAGTCCTCACCACAATCAAGTGCCGGAGGAAGGACCTCACTATGCTCATCGCAGGGCCCCTGCTTCTTCACAAAAGAGGTGAGGTGATTAAGCGGGACATTAGATAGATTCAGTAGTATCCTGAAGACCTGAAAATAACGGGCCTTAAGAGGGTTTTAGGAGTGTGAATTTCGAATCCTCATTGCAATTACATGGCACGAGCACCCACCCATCCTATCCGCCAATTGATTCATCCCCAACTTTGAAAGTGTCGTCCGAACAACCTTAGCCACATAGGGCTAGCAGACAGGGAAGTGCAAGCAGAACCACGTTTAGCAACAAACCCTTGCGTCGATCAGGGAACTCCCGACCTGGTGGCGATATTTTACCCAACAATCGAGATTCCTCTGGATCCTAACAACAAGGTTGAGACGAGATCGACGGCCGTTGGGCAGCTTTTGTAACTCTTGGTATCAATGAAGTTAAGCCAAATGTATAGGGCTTCTTGTCTTCTCTCGCGGTTCGATTTCGCTAAAGGTGGGCTTACACTACGCCTGCCTTTTCTTAGGGGATCGGGAGAGCCTTGGATTGCAATCTCGATTCTGGTGAGGTAAGTTCGAGAGGGGATTACGATGGGAACCTTGGTGTCTGCCGATACTCCGGGTCATGGTTACAGTATAGCGTAGGTTGTGGCATAAAAAAAAGACGGCCAGGCAATATAATTCCCCCGCCAAGGCGAAGGGTCCCTCTCTGTGCGCGAGGAAGCCATCAGGCCATCCAGACATTCGGACCAGCCTCTCTCACCTTCCATCATCATCCTCGGCAACAGGGACCAGACAGCACTTATCATGCACATGCGTCCGAAAAAGCCTCACAATCCCAAGCCAATATCTCGCAACAATCACCCTCTCCAACCTCGCCAGCCAGGCCCGGGAGGCCTCTTCCCGCTCACCTCTTTCCACACACCACGGCACGACGCCGTGGGTGGAACCCCCGGCCGGCGAGGGCACGGGAGCCAATGACCTCGCCGGACGCCGGCTTGCCAAGGCCCGCTTGGCCGGCACGGGCAGACGGGGGTGGGGGCTCGGATCCGCTCTACCGTTTCCTTTTTGCCGATCCATCCATCGACACTGTGAAAGCCGGGTAACACGGCATCTTTTTGCTGCCAACGCAAGACCCTGTTTTTTGGGCGGTTGTTGTTTTCCCTCAGCACTGCAATATCCAGGGCCAGGGATGGTGAATTGAAAGCTGCCCCGCGGTTGCAGGACAGACAGACCGGCCACGAAACCCCTGGCCCGACCCTGCATGACACAGGTGGCTGGTCGCTTGCTGCGATGGTTCTGGCAAGGGATCCCTTCTCGCGCATGCATGTGCTCGAAGTGGGAAATGGGCGGGTGTCTAGTCTGAGTGAAAGGCGGCGGGGGCTGCGGGGAGGTTATTCCCGACGGTTGTGTGCCGGTTGTTGTCAGGTTCGTGTCCCATCGGCGGCCGTAGTCGTTCGTTGACAGGGAGTTTAGGGTTGGCAGCTCTCCCCAATTGCTTCGCGTGTGTTCCATTACAATGGTGAACCACCACTGGTGATGGAGCATGTTGGTTCGAATGGTGGGCTCGTAGGGCTGTGGACCGACTCAGGGGAAAATCCGGGGTAACTGGGGTCGAGGCTTGGTATTTACCTTGTTAGCCTTGCTCGGTGATGTCGTTGTCGCCCTCTCCCCCAAACCCCAGAACTCCCACCCACCCCTTTAAACCATAGAACCTACTCTTAATGCACTTCTCGACTCACTAGACGATAAAATTGATCTTAGCCTCGGATGGAAGGGACCTTCTAGGCTTGCCCATCGGGCTACGTACAACACGGCCATTCCTACTCTCCGGCACCAAGTGGGATAGGGCTGCAGCATACGGGCTCGACGCGGCACGATGGCGGGCCGCACTAGGGCCGTGTTTTGTCACATCACACAATGCGGTGCGAAGTCTGCACGGGGCAGAGATACACCCGTATCTATAGATCGCAAATGTAGATGTTGCCCCCGTCTCGACTTTGAGAACTATTCTCCCGGCACAATGTTGTCGGTCCCCTGGGCCCGGATGTAGACGCGCCCCGGCCTTCATCGTCCATGGACGGAGAGAATTCAATGTAACTTGGGGACGCTGGAGGCTGAGTGAGAGTATATAAAATTCCTAGCCAAATTACCCAGTCAGAAAGTCTTAACCCACTATTTTATGGCCCTCTGAGGTATTCTTTTCTACTTACCAGCCTACCTAAGTAGGTAGGCTGATTGCTATGAGGGGGGTTGGGTTAATCGTATCTGGTAGTAGTACCCGAGAATTGAAGTCGTAATAATAAGCGCTAGTTACCCTTGTCGCCCTTTGGTCTGCCACGGCTATGGAGGCGCGCCAGCTACCAGCCCAACACCTGTGCTATAGACTCCCTCGGCGAGGCCAGCGCGAGGATCACTCATACTCCTTCTTAACATCATGAGTATACGTAGAATTAGTTGGTCGCAGGTCGAGGAACTCGGTCAGCCGTAGGGAGAATCTTATGAATAATCGGTAGAAATACATCGCTAATTGTATGATATATATAAGTGCAGCAATCCTCAGGCCGAGTAGCGGCTCGTCCGCTGGAATAATCCCTTCCCTGGGTATTCCGGAACCTTACCAAGTACTCTGATTTAGGGTGGTATATTGGTTGGATGTAGTGAAGACACTCTATCGACCGCTTGGCTCGGGGATATATCCCAGTAAGCTAGGCCTGCCTTGCTACTGCTTCATAGCCGTGCTGATATAGGACTCCGCCGGTTTTACTATGAACCAGGTCGGTTCAACCTCGTCACCAGATCCAAAGTGACCGGGAATCTGCCTTCAGATCATGTTGGCGGTGCAAGTGATCATGAACCTACAGAGCACCGCCTGTACTTGTTGCAAAGTCTGCTCCTGGCTCACGTGGGTCTGTTGTATAGTCAAAGCTAAAAAAGAAAATCTGTGCAGCTCGGCGGAACACTTCCTGTATAAAACCCACTGTGTTTTACCAAACAGGAAACGTATGAGTGGGTAGGAGACACAAGGAATCGAGCCGGATGGTAGTGGTGTAAGGGGAAGTCGTGCGAAGAATTCGGTGCTGTGTGTGCGGCGAGCCTGGCCATGATTTACTCACCTGCCAGGGGCCTGTAAATCCTCTTACTCAGCTGTCTCTAATGCAATTGTAGTAAGGTCATGGGTCTTGACCTGTTTGTTTGGTGGGTGGTTTAAAGTGGCGCACTCGCTTGTCATCATACACGTCACCGGTTAGTACATGGAGCTACTGGTCCTTCGATGCATCCAGTATATGACCACGGCGATTGCTAGTCCAGCATATCTTGCTTCTCATGAAGGGACCCGAACGCAGACCGCTCTGTTGGTGTACTTAAGCCGCTGTTTCTGGTGTTAGGAGGCACGGGCCGCTTGTTTTCACTACCGTAGTTGTGCTGGCCTACATGTGTGCAAGTCAGCAACGGCTATGCAGGTTTGCTGCGGAGCGTTTGTTGTTGGGAACCCCTGGTCTTTTAGCCACAGCTGGGGCCTCCAACCAGAGCTAACAGAAGTATCCGAGCCTTGCGCAGTCCTGTTCGCAACGGTCCGCTTCCGTGGCATTCAAGTCTTCATGCTAGTTACGTACCGTGCACATACCTAATCATGGAGACAGCAACGTAATGTGGTACATGCAAGTGGTTACAACAGAACAGCATGCTCACTTACCTCTCGGGTGTCTACCTTTCTCTGGGGAGTGAATAAGATGCGTACTTCGTTAGCCTTTCAAGTGCGTTAACGGGATGGTGAGCCTGAAATAGGCACCAACCAGGGCGAGCTGACCCCTTGCCCCGCAAACCAACGCCGTTGTAAAAGAAGGCGGATGTCCCACCCTCAGGTCTCATGACTCTCATCCGAACTCCGACACACCTGAACCCTCGCTTCAATATCGCCCATCCTTCTTCACCCATAGTGTCTTGTCGCTACTTCCACAACCCACCTTTGTCCATCTTCGACAATAGCCAACAGCAAAGCAAGTATGGCAAGCCCCGGCAATGACTTGTCTCGATTTGCTGGCCTTCGATATCTGGGCCATGGGTTTGTCAAGTCAGCTGTATTCACTTTCCACTTTAATGGGGTCCACGTCCAAGTTGTTGTGGCCAGCCCTGAGGATGAGGCTGGCGGCGACACTCTTGTCCCTCCTTCCTACAACTTCCTCGAGTCTGTAGAGGGCAAATTCCTGAGCGAGATGTCGGAACTTTCCTGGGGTGAATTTGACGAGGAACGAGACAAAGCGACAGAGCGTCTTGAAGACCAGCTCGAAAAGCTGTTGCAGGATGCATGCCTCCAGACCATGGAGCAGCTCGCGCCGAGTCCCGTTCCGGCCAACCAGACACTGCATGGGTATCTCTATCCCCAGACCTATGCCCTGCAGGCTTTCACCGATTTTGAGACGAGCCGTCTGGTATGCCGCCCAGGGGACGGCCATCCTGCAATGCCTGAGCGCCATCCGCCTGTTTCCGAGCAGCAGTTGAGCGAGATGGGGCTTGACCTGGCCACTACTGATATTCCTATCGTCGAGGCGTCGCAAGTCATCCTGGTCCGCCGCCTACAGCGTCTTGTTTGGAAAGTAACTGTGAATGGGGAAGAGATGATCTGCAAAGCATCGAGCGACGTGTTCTGCCATGCGGTGCCAAACGAGCTTCAGGCGTATCTCAAGATTCGGTCTGCTAGGGCCGAGTTGAATGTTCCCGAGCTAAAAGGTACGTGTTGTTGACATGATGGGATGCGTGATGGAGAGCCCAATCTGTCTTCTAAATCGGTGTCTGATCTGTTTTCCCAGGACTTGTGGTATCCCACCGGGGAGTGATCGGCATTCTTCTTGGATACATCCCACACAAACACCCGAGTTTGGCCGCTTTATTGCACATGGACAGTGTCGCCACGGGCTCCATCCCACCAGACGAAAACACGGCATCCCTCAGGCGCAAGTGGGCAACGCAGATCGAAAAGACTTTACGGGGCCTGCACGACCTAGGAATCCTGTGGCGGGACCTCAAAACCGACAATGTTCTCATCAACGAGGACGGGGACGCTGTTCTTCTTGACTTTGGTGGGGGGAATACGCATGGCTGGGTTGACCATGACAAGTATGGAACCATGGAGGGCGAGGAGCAAGGGCTCAAGAAGATAATGGAGGAACTCAAGGTCGCAGGCGTTGAAGGACAATAGGTACAGATAGGTAGGTAAGGTAGGGACATGTTAGAAGCGAAGTGCGTTTTCCTTTGATCTTGAGTGTCTTTGATAGTCTCTTCTCCTCGAGGTTTGTCTGATCTAAAGTCAATGCCTTGCCGCACATTATTGCCCCCTTTAAGACCGATGGAAGACGAAGACACCCTCGGTGGCCAGCAGTTATGGTTTCCGTAAAAAGACACCTTGCGTCGTGGGAGGAGTTTGCCTGCCTGTACAGAGACTGTGACGAACCTACTTCTGGACCCGGTCCTGTTAGGGTTCGGCTTCGGTCGAAGGTAATCTTTCAAGGGTGCTTAGGTTCGGTGCAGCCAAAGGGTGCACAACAAAGACCTGTCTCAACAGTAGGGCTTTCGAGCTTGTAGCGAACTGTAGTTGTGATTGCTAAACTGTGAGAACTCCCAGAGCTCTCCAGGACGAGTGACTATATACTAGCTGATTCCTAAGTGCTCAGTGTGCTCAGTATGCCCTTGGCAACTGAGCTCACTGATCAATGTTGAGCCATCCCGGCTCCCTATTGGTGGTCCTGTCCTGGTGCTCAGTGTGCTCAGTCTGTCCTTGGCAACTGAGCTCACTGATCACCTTGACTACTCCTTAGCCTCCTGATTGGTTGCTCATGATTGGCTCGGGGCGTCCCGCGCCCCCCGGGTCCCTCCTGTTGGCATATTCGTGACAGAGACCGATCCCGCCAGGCAGGGATTTTAGCTTGTCAATTGTGTGGCCAAACTTAGGAGGCCGAGAGGTAACCTGCGCAAGGAAGGACTGGCAGTGCCGGAAGCTGTGCCTTGCCGTTAATAGGTATGAGATCTTCTCGAGGCATCATGAACTCCGAACCCTGGCCTCCAAAGGTCCATGGTCTTACTCTGCCAGTTTTCGCCGGGGACGGTCTAATTGGCGCGCCGGCTGGACTCCGACTGGCCGGTACTTCTGGGTCGGTGTGATCCGAGCCCTGACAAGTGCTTGCTTTTTGACCGTCAACGGAATGCCAGGTTGGGATCTTCCAGTTTCGCCGTCAAATGGCTACACTCCAAGCCCTTGACCGCTTTATTGGCTTGCAGGGACCAAGGCTTTCGCCGATGGTTCGCGAACCTCGTCAGGAGGTTGCTTTGTTCGTAACCTTCACTACAACCATTCTCTTCAACAGTTGGGTGTCTCACGTGCATATCTCGCAGGCAACCAGGCTTGTTGGTTGCCTTACAATTTCGGGCCTGCAGCTGCGTATGATTGTGGTAAAGCGCCCATTGTGAGCTGAGCGTGAAACAGGGGCGTGCTGTTGGCGCTAAGGGTCGCGCCCGTCCCTGATCGCCAACCCCCCCCCCCCAAGATTTGGGCCTTGACAGAATGACAGCCTTGCCATATTAAACCATTTTAAGTCTGGCCCTCAACCTGATGAAATGGTGACTAGCGATCCCAAAGGAATGTGGCCACTATCAACCGACTAACCCCGCTGCTATGGCCACCGTCCCCATTGACGACTACCTCTCCGAGGAAGAGGAGGAGGGCGAAGAATACGATTACATGTATGACCCAGAGATAACCCTCTCCTCCATTGCCAAGAGCAAGACAATCAACTTTTCTATCCACGCCAACTACACGGGATGGGAGCCGCGAGAAGCTTTCCGCGAGCTAGTGCAAAACTAGTAGATTTATGTTCCCACCCTACCCTTGTATCACTCCCTCCCTGTCTCCGTCTTGCTAAGCTTTTGATACACATAGGCGAGACGGCATCATCAGATCTTTTGCCCTCGCCGAGCGGGACTTTTGTGTCGTTCGTGAAGAGAGGACGTCAGGCACCGACACCGAAATAGTGTACAAAGTACCACGCTTCGGCGCTGATGACAGCAAGGAATGGCTTGGCTACATCCGCTACAAAGGCCGCCACGGCGAGGGCACCATCGACATCACGAACCGCTCTGCAACGCTGCAACCTTGGCATCTTGACCTCGGGGGAACGAGCAAGGCCGACGACGACGACCAGGCTGGGGCCCATGGCGAGGGTCTCAAGCTCGCTCTCTTAGTCCTCATGCGCGGTATGCAGAATCACAGCGTTAGATGTCGCTCCGGCGGCTTTAATTGGAAGTTCAACTTCACCACCCGCGGTCGGCTGGTTGCTCGCCTGCACCGCATGGCTCCCGAGGCCATCCGAAAGGCAGAAGACCAGGCCCGTCGGCTGAGCCAAAGGACGTTGCTCCCGTTTGGGACCAATCCGGAGCTCGACGTGCAGTTTGTTATTGGGGAGACACACGCTGGCCGAGATCAGTGGGGTGGCAAGGTAAAACGGAGCCCGGTGGAACAGGAAGAGTTCGAAGCCTGGACGAAGGCCGCTCTGTTCCTCCAAGACGCGCGGGATGGGGCCATCATCTCGACGGATGGCGGCGATCTTCTTACAGACCCACGTCTCTGTGGGCACATATACCTGAAGGGACTTTTGCTAGACGAGTCTGTTCCCACGCGATCGGCCAGCATCACCGACCAACCTCTCAAGTTCGGCTACAACTTTGCTTCTGGGCACACCAATCGCGAGAGGCAGTCGGTTGGTAGTGCGGACGAAGAGGCCAGGGCCATCACCGGTATCTGGAGTAAGGC
Source organism: Chaetomium globosum CBS 148.51 (assembly GCF_000143365.1). Taxonomy (NCBI): domain Eukaryota; kingdom Fungi; phylum Ascomycota; class Sordariomycetes; order Sordariales; family Chaetomiaceae; genus Chaetomium; species Chaetomium globosum. The sequence goes on from NT_165979.1 coordinate 1,145,854, forward strand.
GCTGGAGGCCAAACCCGAGCTGGTTTCGGAGCTGAGCGCCGTGCTAAACACAACTGAGCCCAAATATGCGGATATCGCTGGGGCAGAGAGGTTCATGAATTTTGAGACGGCATGGCGGTTGAAACAGTATCTTGTGGGGAGCCAGTTTGCAGGCAAGTGGTACTATTGCGGCGAGGATAAGAACAAGGTACGTCCCTACCGACCAAGCACGGCTGGGCGCTTCGTTGCTAATGAGTCGGGATTTTAGAATCCGAGGCTGGACCGCATCATACAAGGTCTCGGATGCGAGGGTGTCCAGTTAGCGGACTCGTACTGGACCATCCTGCGCCGGCACAACCTGATTCGCACCGCTGAGGAAGAGGAGCACAGCCGCTTTACATCCGCACCGACCGTTGTAGCCACAGGATTTGAGACCGCCTTTGCCAAGTCAGTGCGCCGCCTCCTCCGCGCTTGCGTGCATGCCTGTCCCATGACAAACGGAACGGCTATCCAGTTTGTCCAAGCTGGTCAGCTCCACCTCCAGCTGTTCTATTCCAAAGCGGAGCGGTTGTTTTGGGTCCACGACCGGTGGCTCTCCATCAACGGTGCCACTGAGGAGTTGGGTCTTCCTGAGGACTTGTTATCCGTCGACGTAATCTTCCACACCGTCAAACGGCTCTTCGCCGATGCGCTCGACCAGCTCCCGTGTGTCATGTTCTTGGGAGATGGTTCTAGGACCGCGGACTGGCTAAGGAAACTGGAAGTCAGCCGCGCAGAGCAGAGACTGCTAAACTATCTACGAATGGAGGGACTACACGTCTTGGAAATTGGGTCGAATCGCGAGTTGCGTCTGACCTGGAAGGTTGACACCCGGCTAGCGTTGGGTATTAGGGTTGAGATCCAATGTCACAGCGCGTCGCGATGCCTCCACCTGCGGGAGAACTTTTTGACCGCAGAGCACGGTGCGTTTTGTTCCACAGAGTCTGCCAAACCATCTCCCACGGCCCTCAATACGGCGCTTGCTAACTCATTTGCTGTAGCCCGCGCCGACAAGTTGATGTGTATGACCCCCTGGGATGAAAACGGCCTCGCTTGTCGATCCCATGAATGCAACTATTCAACGGGCTGTCACTACGAAAAGGATTTGGAGGCGGACAAGGACTACTTCTTCGTGGTGCTAATACCGGCAGATCCGAATTCCTTTGTCGCCCTCTCCACTGTCACGGACATGGCCGGTCGAGCATCATCGACTTCCCGAAATAGGGCAAGACCTCCGTCTCCGGCACCCTACCGTGGCCCGAGAAGGTCAGCACCTGGATGCCGGCCGCCGGAACTCCCAGCCCCGCGGAGGAGCGGCCCGCGTGAGGTTTCTAGCGTCAGCACGTCAAATCCAGCCAACAGCGGTACAGGCAATACTGGGGGAGTGTCGCCGTCACCAGGGCCGGACGTCAACGGGAGGCAGCCGCCAACTGCGGCGGCGCCTGGTGTGAAGCACACCACTGTCATCACTCCATCAACCCCAGCAACAGCCACTGTATCGACAGCCTCCTTCAGTGAGTTGGACCTCCTGTTAGAGATGTTCTCGCATGGATACTTACACCGAGCTTTCTAGCCCTTGGGCCCCGTCTCTCCACTCTAGACGTTTTCAAAATCGATAGGGAACGGTGGTACGAGGCTAAGAATGCAGCGAATGTGCAGGCAGTTATTGGTATCTTTACTGGGGAGAAGTCCCTGCCAGAGGAGACGAAGAAACGGCCGAGGATCGACTAGGCAGAGGTGGAAAACAAGGGCTGTAGAACGATGAAGTGCCAATACTTGGGTACGGTCATCCGGATTAGGTACCTAGGTAGGGAGGAGAGACTTAGACCTTGATATGTTCTTCTTCACGAGGTTCCTAGTAACATAATATCGCTAGGATGTCTATGTTCGCCAAATGTTCAGGGGGATATAAAAGCATAAGTGAGCCTGAATGAAGCCCTGCGTAGGTACCTAAGGTAGGTAGTTTCAGCCAGCCCAACGCTAACCGTGCCTTGCACCCTCCTACCACCCCATAACCTCCGCCTCGACCTGATACGCCTCGGCATAATGATCCAAAATATCCTGCCTACTCCTCCCCTCTCTCAACCGCAACGAAACATCCAACTTCTTCGGATGGAACGTAATCAACCCTTGCACAAACCCCGTCTCCACATCCATATCCAACTCTCCCCCCCCCTCCGCCGGCAGCACCTCAAACGCCCACAACACCTTGGCCAACCCCAAGATCAAACTCTGCTTCGCCAGCAACATGCCGGGACACACCCGCCTCCCAAACCCAAACGCGAAGGTGGCGCGCGCGTTCGCCGCCGCGGTTGAGCTCGAGCTCGCGTCCATGGTGGTCGGGTCGTGCGCCGCGCCGGGCCGCATGCCGAAGGGGTGGCGCAGGAAGCGCTCGGGCTCGAATTTTTCGGGGGACGCGTAGTCTTCGGGCGAGTGGTGGATGTGCCACACGTTGGCGTACACGGCTGTGTGCTTGGGGATCTGGAAGCCGTCGTACTCATCGTCTTGGGCCGGGGCGTGCGGGATGCCCTGGGGGGGCGACGGGCCGCCAGCGGTTTACCTGGGTAGGGGGTGGTGGTGGTGGTTAGCGGGGGGGTTTGACCTCGTGTTTGGGTTGGGGGAAGTTTGGCGGTTGAGGGGGGGGTGGCTTACCTCGTGCCAGAAGGCCTCGGTGTAGGCTAGGCGGGGAACGTCGGCGGCCTTGAGGGGTGCGCCGCCTGAAACTTGCAGCACCTCCTCCCGGATGCGTTGCTGCACCTCGGGGAACTTGGGCCACGGTCATCAGCATGGTGGAGAAGTGGCCAGCGACGTGTACATGGCGGCGGAGACGATGTTCCAGCCGTGAGGCCGAGTCGTCCAGATGTCTTGTCTCTGTTCTCGCGCTGCTC
>NT_165979.1:1148992-1250098 GCF_000143365.1 Chaetomium globosum CBS 148.51
TTGGGAGGCTTGCCGGCCCCGGCGCCAGCCTTGTCCAGCTGCCGCGCGGTGCTCCTTGGCGGCGCTGAGGAATTGCTCCGCGATCTCGAACACGCCCTTCGCGACGACGCGGGATTCGGCCCTCCAGGCGGCCATGCCGAACTTGCCGGGGAGGTGGCGGAGGATGGGGATCCTGTCCATCAGGCTGGCCTTGTGGAGCACCATATAGCCGGCGGTGCGGCTGCGGAAGGCCTTCACATCAAAGCCGTGGTGGGCCATGGCGTCGGGCCGCTGCCCAACCACGGAGATGCACGGCACGCTTGTGACCCAGGCCAGGATGATCTCCTCGAGATCGGGGCCGCTGGTGGTGGGCCCCGCCTCGAGCAGGGCCACCAGGGCGCGGGCGGTCTCGGCGTCGTTCATGGGGTTTAGGCGGGCGACGGCGGCGGCGCTGCCGAGGGCGCCGTTGAACTCGCGGCGCCAGCGCGTCAGCCAGGGCCCGTTGTCGTGGAAGAGGGCGGCGGGGACCTGGTGCGTCTGGTACTTCCACTTCTCGTCCTCGCCGTTGGGCCGCGGTCGGTCGCTGTAGATGGCGCCGCGCCGCTCAAACAGGTCGCGCACCATCCGCGCGCTGTTCAGCACCACGATGTTGGTGGCGCCCAGCTTGACGCCCATTGGCTTGTCTTGGCCGTACTTGTGCGCCCAGGCGGTGTAGGTCAGAGCGGGAATCGATTTGTTGATCTGGAAGAGGTTGCCGAGGCCCGGGAGACCGGGCGGGCCCGGGGGAAAGTGCCTCGGCCGGCGGACATACGAAGATAGAAAGAAGATGACATTGCCGGCGACGAGGAGGGCAGCTGTGACGAGGAAGGTCGGAGAAAGGAGGACTTCAGTTACGTCCGCCATGGCACTCGAAGTAGTTGAAGCCATCTTGGAGATGCTGGCTTGGAAGGCTCGTGAGGGAGAGGGCTCACGGAGGATACCATATGCAGGTAGGCACGGGAGAATGGTATTGTGAGACGAACAATGCCTGTCCAGACTCCAAAGGGTATTATAGACTGTGGCTCATGGTGGATTCGACCGTCGGGCCTGCTTCGAGTTTCTCAAACATTTAAGCAAAGTTCCGAATCGGACTGTTAATAGCTGACAAATTTGCCCCTAAACAAAGCATTGTCTTGACGTGCTCGGAATCGGCGTGCTGGCCGGCGTGCACGTTGGACGGCGTACATGTAATTACTATTCCTCGGACCGCAAATTGACAGACGGCGGCACACCGTCCACCCCACCTCGGTACTTGTTCAATGCCGATGATCGGCTCCGATTACGTTTCTTCCGGTCGGTGTTTCATGTTGCCTCTCAAGTGGGTCGATCGGTGTTTTGGCTCCCAGGTAGGCCAAAGGCTTCCGAGAAGCCCCGTCGTTGGATGCATTGGAGTCTCCGAGGTTCATGGCTACGTCTTGGCATGCGTCGTCCAAGACGACCTGGCGAGGCATCGTTTTGAGTTCTCCGCCGTCAGATTGGGAGCAACTTAGCGACGGATGAGTGTATCAGTGTAAGCTGAAACATTGAAGCTTCCGGGAATCAACCATGATTACATATGCATGTAGAACCCGGCCTTATCACACCCATGCTGAAAGAGTGGCCTCTATTCGTATCTCACGGTTATCTAGCTCCCCCGGCCCTGGCTGGAATTGAGAAGAAGAAGCGAATTCGTTTGCAGGCTTCGGTAGGTACGTGTAGGTACTGTTGGATTTGCATGCCGGTGAGGAGGGGCAATTCAGGGGTTCACGAGTGGCTGGGCATGAGTATTTTCAGGGTCAGGGCGAGGCCCGCGGCAGTGGGAACAGGACAGAGACACAGAGACACAGACATCATCATCAATGAACTGGTTGCCCCTCTTTCATCACCTTTGGACACCCAAGTCACCTTAGTTCAGTCATTTCGTAGCTGTTGGCTTTCCAACAGGTACCTAGGTAGCTGATATCTCTATTACAAGGTTGTTGAACAAATCCGTGGCACCACAAGCTCATATCTTGGAAGACAAAACAAATTGCACCGTTGAGCCTTTTGAGTAATTATGCTGTGACAAGACATTTCTATCCCCTATCGCCTGACGCCCTTCACCAGCATCCGCAATTCATCCCCCACTGATGTGATAAAGAACTATGCCTGGGTATCAGACCAATGATCACACCTTCTCCGCTCGCCCCTGTGATTTTAAGTTGGTGGTTACGCGTGGTACGCGTGTGCCCTTTTGCCTGCTTCCACTATCTTTTAAAAAATCGACCAAAACTTCTTGGAGTAGAGAGTTCCTGGCGTAGAAGACAATGGCTGACCCAGCGAGGGACATGACGCCGCCAAAGATCTTGACGTGCATCCAACCATCTTCACTGGAACCGGTGCCACGCAGGATGCTCCCGCCGATGGGCGCCATGGTGAGGGCGGGAAGCGAGAGAATGAGCATGACGACGCCGATCCGGTAGCCGATCTCGGGCAGGGGGGACACGGACGCCGGCAGGGCGGCGAGGAGGCTTACGAAGGCGCCCGAGAGGATGCCGAAGGTGGCGGCGAAGCCGATGGTGGCCGACTGGTATGTCGCCGGGATCCAAAGGGCCAGCTCGAAGTCCCCCGAGATGGCACCGGCGATGACGAAGACGTTCCATCGGCCGGCGAGATCAGACAAGTATCCAGAGCCCAGACGGCCGAAAAGACTTTTTGTAATGTAAGCAAAGCTTAGCCTTGCGGGTTCGCCTTGCAATGGGGTTAAACTCACCTCGCGCCGTTGAATATGGCCTCTCTTCACTCGGATCGCCATGGATTCGGAAACGTGTGCCTGCTCCAAAGCCTGCAAGGCCAAGTAGTTGACGGGAATGAAGATGCCGTACATCAGAATAAACATTCCAAACAACATCATGACAAAAGGGAACTCCTTGAAGGGAGCGACCAGGGTTGCAGTGGGCGTCTTCTTGGCCACTGGCGGTGTTCTCGTCCGGAGGGTGAAGATTGCGAGGATTTGCAAGGCCAAGATGAGAAAAGCGGCGATGCGCATGGCCCAGGGATACCCGGTGCTCGGATTCTGGATCAGGCGGTCAATCATGATGGGGAAGATGACGCCGCCGAGAGACGAGCCAGTCACCATGGCGCCCATGGCAAGGCCTCTCTTTTTCTGAAACCATGTTGCGATGGTCGCAATCGCTGTTGTGGGTGTACTGTTAGCAACTTGAAGAAATCGAGATTTCTCCCTAACTGGAGGTCGTGGGACCTGGCGCTGGAAAGAAACCTACCAGGCGAGTAAATAAAGCTGAGGCCGATGGCACTGCAGACGCCCTGGGCCAAGAGGAACTGGTAGTACTCGGTTGCCAGGGATGCCATCATGAGCCCAAAGACATGCAAGAAGGTGCCGAACACCAGGAGCGGCGTCGGGCCATACTTGTCAAACAAGAAACCGACGGCAGGTCCTAGGGCAAAGAGGAAAAAGATCTCGAGCGAGGGGATCCATGAAATGGTGCTGCTCTCGTAGCCCTTGAGGGGGCCCAATTCGTAGTAGGTTTGAAAGACCCCCACGCCTAAGGTACCAAACGAGTTAGCCTCAGTTAGAGCCAGAGTACCGAGATGGAGAAGAAGTTGGTGCCGGATAAATGTTCTCCGTGCCAGCATCGGGACGGGCCGGCAAAAGCTTACTGTTCATCCAGCCGAAGCTAGTGAAGGAGCAGCACCAGGCGCCGAGAACGGCGAGCCAGGCCGCTGTTCCGCCATCCGGGGGGCCCTCGGGTTGGACCGGGACCCCGTTCTCCGACTTGATGTCAGGACTAGGAGCCAGTGGTGATTCGTTGGATCCCTCCCTCGTGTGAGTTGTATCGCCAGTCTCGCTGTCGGTTGGGGCAGCCTTTTCAGGCCTTTCTAAAGACATGTTTTCTTGTTCGCGAAGACGAAGAGCACTTTGGGCCGGGTAACGAGAATTGAGAGCTGTCCGAATCAGAGGCAAAGAATCCCGCGACAATAAGACAAGGGGGAAATTGGTGACGGTGTCGTATTAATTTGTAAAGCAAGTAACTCAAGCTGGAATCTGGAAGCCTTCAAGGTCTATGTTCATGTCCTTCAGTCTGTTTTCAATCTCTTGTCGTTGACTCGTTTACATAACACGGCACCCGAACTCGCTGGCTTACAAATAATTTGGTTCCGGAGCCGGGTCCGGAAGCAAAATGCATCGGCACCTTACAAATGACAAAAACCACGTTGCGCTCGAAAAGGTACCTGGGCAATCGCCCGAGATCCGGTGGCGTTTTTGGGTTGCAATAAAGATGCGGGCTCGTCATGCCGGACGGAATTTGAACCGCGTTTCGTCGACAATCCTAACCGACACCGATCGCCGAGTAAGGCTTATCTCCCATGTTGCGTCTTTGGAGCCGGCTACCGGCACGGGTCGCTTAAGATATTTGCACAAGGTTGCGTCCCCAATGCGTATCGGAGCTGCCACGTTACGTAAGGTATGGGCATGTAGTTAGTTACCGTTGAGGTAACTAAGGTAAGATGGCACGTGTCAACGTACCTGACTGTGCTTGCTGCAAGGTGTGGCTATACTTCGTACCTCGTACTTCGGAATATTTTCCTATTGAGAGGAGGGCCTGCTCTGCTCTGCATTCCTAGATAGGTAGGTCCCTTGGTAGGCACCGACTCACCTAGATATTCGTACCCCCACCTAGCTCGTCGTCAGTTAAATGAGGTTTGCATTTCGTGGCGCGATGCCTGCGGGAGGTGGGAGTCTGGGAGTTGTTTGGTGCAAATCATGGGCCTTGAATTAAGCTTTCCGCGGCAACCCCCCCGCTCCGTGCCGCCACCTTGCAGCTCCCACACCCCACCCTTGCGCCAGTTGAAAAGCTTATCATTGGCACATCCGCGGTGTTCGCCTGGGATGGATTTATCCATTTTCGGCCCCCCTCGCCTATCAGGCGTATTTCCGAAGGATCATGGGAATAGAACGGAGTGTGTGCTGCGACGATGTGCATGAAAGCGCTTCATGTCGCCGTAAGCTGCAGCTCGTCAATTTGTCCAATTTTCCGTCGGGGTGATTTGCGTAGGATCTTACTCGACGTTGCAGAGATTTTGAAGGTTCGCTGCAAGGTCAAGCAGGCGACGGGGGCTGTGATCCTGTGAATGTGCAAGGAGAGCTGAGGGCTCGGTCACCACGAGAAGATTGCGTGATGGGTGGCTCCGAGTGAAAAGCGTGGTTAAATCCGCTCACCGTGCAACCAACTTTACCAAACGGGCCCTCTTTTCCCCTCGTCATTCTTGTTCATCCAGTCAATTCCCTTAGCTCGGACTTTATTTCCGATCGATCGTCTCTGCCGCCTCAATCTCTCTGCACCCTCTGCACGTGGCATACGGCATACAGCACACCATGTCACCTGCACATCGCCAGTCTTGCGATCGCTGTCGGCAGCAGAAAGTAAGGTGCTTACGAGACAACACCCATTCTGCTTCCCTGTATTGCGACCGTTGTACAAAAGCAGGGGCGGACTGTGTGTACAGTGGTATGTTTCAGACTTTCTTCTCACTGTACTGACTGCACCTGGACGGCATACAACCTTGAACCTTTTTCTCATGGTCCAGTAACATTATTCGGCGGGAAATAAAACCTTTAGAGTTACCCCCGCTGTCTTCCACTATATCAAATTCCATGTAAACTTGTTAAAACCGGAAGAATGGTGGGGACCGCGGTACGGGTCTGATTTGGAGCCATTGAGGGCGGCACTGGGAAACTGGAGTCCGGGACGGGACCAAAACATGACAAAAACCCAGCTAGCGGACCAAGCTGACCAATCTTTCGCAGAGAAACGACGAGGCTATCGCCGGCGCTGTTCCGTCCGCTCGCCTAGTGAAATTAAAGGCACAGATTGTTTTGACCTTGGGTCGGCGTTTGGTAATGTTGATGGGACCCCCAGGTCATCAACGGCTCCCTCTCACGGCATTACCGCCTTGATGGGCCCCCCTTCTTCCGACCTGCATGTTCATGTCGAAGAAGGCGAGACGGGGGCCGGTGGTTTCGGTGCGCCGGACGCCGATCACCACCTGCTGCCACTTCAAATTCCCACAACTTCGCTGGAGTCATTCGCCAGCTTGCTAGCAGAGGCTGCATCTGTTTCATCCATGCCGGCGGTGCCATATTATAGCGCCACCGCCCCAGCTCCATTGGTGGAGATCGACGCCGACCATGAAGACACAACGAGCTTCTTGTTCTCACAGCTCACGGCCGTAAGCCAAAGGGCCATGCGGACAGCACGCCGTCTCGCCCGCTCCGGCAAAGGTGTAGATGCAACCAACCTGATGGTGTCGTCGCCCGAGGTGAACGAGGCGTTGGAGGACACGAATACGCTGATAAGCACCGTCAACGACATTATGACAATAGCCGAGACAGCAGGCCACGACGACTCCACGGTGACGACCGATTGCGCCGGACTGGCTTTCTCCGCTCTCGCTTGTCACCAAAACCTCATGACGCTCTTCCGAGCCATTTGCGATGCCATACAGGGTAGACTTCAGGCCCAGAAAGAAGAGCGGGAACAGCAACGACAACAACCACAAGAACAACAGCAACACGCCACCCGAGACAACAGCGCCATGGGACCTCTCAACGTCGCTCAGTTCGTCATGGTGCTGCAACTGCTGATGCACCTCATCAGCCGCATGGGCCGCTTCCTGGTGATATCGCACACGGGGACTGAGCAGGAGAGCCGGTTCATCGCGCCCGCGGCCATGCTCGACTGCAGTACTATGGTCACTGACGGGTATGCCGCGGACAACGCTTCCGGTCAGTCCTCTGGCTCCTCAGCCACACCAGTCCACAACTCGACGCGCCGCAGTGGGCTGCTTGAGCATGTGCGAGATATTGTCGGAAACATACCCAGTGAGCACGACAGGCTGAGGCTCATGATTCGGGTGTTGCAGGCAGAAATGGATCATGCAGAAATATACTAAGGAAGAGGAACGAGATGTTGACGGTGCACCGTATTCATCTTGAGTTGTGGCTACATGTAACTAGAGACTTAAGAGGGGGTTTGGGAAGCGAGTACATGGCGCCCCCTATTCTATACCCAGAACAAAAAAAAGCATTTGTTTACCCAACCCCCTTAATCCAACCAATTCCCCTTACCCTCCCTCAGAACGCCATGTGCTTCTTCAAAAAGTCAAACTGCCTCTGCAGAATCTGCTCCAAATCCTTGAACATCCAATCCAAATGGCCACTCCCCTTCAAGATATCCAACTCCTTGGGGTACCCCATCTGGGTGAAGCAATGCAGCTGATCATCCAGGGGACTGGTCTCATCCAGCTCGGGCGCGACCATCATCGCCGGCGTGGGAGCAACGTACTTGACAACATGCAACAGGCTCCAGCCCAGCACCTTGTAATACGTCTGGACCGAGATGCGGTTCTCGAGCGCGATGCCGAGCCGGTCGAGCGCGGGCACAATCTCGGGCGCCATCTCCTGCCCGTTGGGCATCTTGCCGTCCTCGTCGATGTACGGCAGGTACATGGGGCTCTCCTCGGCCGTCTGCAGCCGGCTCGCCCGGTCGTGGATGGCCAGCTCGAGGAGCGGCTTGCGCCGCTCCGCGCTGCCGTCCGTGTTGATCATGGGCGCCATCGCGATGGTGGCGGCCACGCGCTTGCTGGAGTGGGAAGTTGGGGTTAGCTTCTGGGCGGATCTTTCGTCCGAAGACCGGATGGCTGTCCACACGTACTCGAAGGCCGTCGCTGCAAGGGTGACGTTTCCTCCCCAACACAAACCCCACAGTGCAATCTTGGTCTCGTCGACCAGGGGGTGTTCCTTGATCCAGGTCACGGCGTCGTGGAGGTCTTCGATCTGCTGCCGAGGGTCGATCTGGAAAAAGAAGCCGAGAAGGTTAGCGGACATAAGAACGTTGAAAGCTTGCCGGGTTTTGCAGATAAATAAACTTAAATACCTCATTTCTGGGCTCTCCTTCGCTCGCGCCGATGCCGCGCGGATCATAGAGAAGCGTGGTGACGCCGTGTTCCTGGAACCACCTCGCGATGTCGGGCAGGTTGGCCTCCTTGGGAAAGTTGAACTACAGCAGCCCAGGCACACACCCCATGCGTTAGCTTCCCGCCGTCTTGTTTTTCAAGAGTTAGGTAGGTCGTTACTTACCCCTGGCGTCATGATCATGGCCGGGCCACGCGAGGCGGCGGCAAACAGCCATCCGCGCAGCTTGGTGCCGTCAAGAGTCTTGATATCTACATTGAGGTGAGGTGAGGCCGCGTCCGCCATTTTGTGTGTTTGGTGTTCGGGGAGGAGAGTAAAATGGTTTGGGAAGATGGCGGAGACAAGTGTAGGGCTGTGCTGACTACCTGCTCACAAAAGTTCCAGCGACCGGTTAGATAAGAGGGAAAATGTGGATAATAGTCATGAATGGAAACGGCCGAGATGGAAGATTCAATATGAATTTGAAGATGGAAACTCATGTGTGGCCATTTCAGGGGTAATCAACCAACCATGTTAGCCGGCATCCGAGAACACGATCTGTCTCTCCTGCAACCCGAAAGAAAGTGCTGACGGTGCTGCCCCTGTAGATGACCGATCGGGTCCGACCAATTCATGGAACTCGGGCATCATCGGGGTTGAGTCGCATCGGCTCTACCCCTGTACGGCCGGGGCTGGGTCGGTGATCCCGGCTTACGTTCCATATTAGACATTCTCCGACTCGGAAATACAACGATCATCAGGGAGGCGGTCTCGAGCGCCGGACGAAAGGTAGGTAGGCTAGGCAATTCCCTTGCTGTCGCATTTTGCTCCAAACACCTGCAAAGTGAGACGAACTACAGCAACCACGTTCCGGCGGAGTCTAGTTAGTAGCTTCTTGTTAACTACATGCACCTTGTGCCAAACATGGCGGTGAAAACATTGCAGCGTTATGGAATTGAACTTTTCTTCTGAATTAAGTGATTTTGTTTAAGATCTCATTTGATAATAGTAGGTAGGCAACTTAATACACACAACACATGTCATCATCCAAGCATTCGAGCTGAGATACAGTTCGGTAAAAGTCATGTCAAGCGATAGCTGTATAAATTGTACAATTCACACATGTACCTATGTATCCCCTACGCCATGAGCGGCACAATCAGCGTCTTCGTATTATGCACCCTCCCCGTCTTCAAGTCCTCCAAAGCCGCGTGCAAATTGTCAAGGCCGCCGCCCAACACTTGAGCACCATCCGCCAGCGTCCAGTCGGCCTGCACGTCCCGCCGCGTGTACTTGATGGCGATGGCATTAGCGGGCTTTTTAAGGCCAAAGTAATACGACAAGCCGGAGCCGGACCCAATGGCCTCGTAGCACATCTTCATGGAGACATCATCGGCGGTGCAGTCCAGCGCGTAAAGCAGGCCATTGTCGGTGTGCACGCGGATGTCGGCGCCGCACGCTGATGCGTCGCTGTCGAAGCACGCGGCGGCGCCATATTCCTGGCATAGGGCGTTGTCGGCGGGCGAGCAGGTGACGATTGGAGTGTAGCCGGCCATCTTGAGGAGCTGTGTGGCCAGGGTGCCGGTGGGGGTTGCGCCGCCGGAAACGAGCACAGTGGCGTTGTTGTTGTTGTTGTTGTTGGCGTCGCCGTGCATCATCGACAGTTGGCCGACGGCGGCAAGCCCCATCCCGATCGAACATGCCTCGGCAAAGTCCATGGCGTCGGGCACAAGGCAGCTGTTGTCCTGCTCGGCCAGCGCATACTCGGCAAAGGCGCCTCCTGTGCTCTTGCCCGTGGCTCCTGGGCCGAAGGAGCACGCGAGGACGCGGTCGCCCACCTGGAACCGCGTCACGCCCTCGCCCAGCTGGGCGACAGTACCGGCAAAGTCGCAGCCGCCGCCGCCGCCGATTGACCCGGGAGCAGCAGCGTTGGAGGAGTAGTCGATTATCTTGCTGGCATCGCGGGGGTTGAAGGCGACCGAGTGAACGCGGACAAGTAACGTGCCGCGTGGAGGGACGGGAATAGGGGCGTCTTGGGCGAGGCGGTAGCGGGCGCCCACAAGAGCTCTCATAGTCTCCGACATTGTGATTGATAGATAGGTAGGTAGGTAGGTAAATTTAGGGTCACGGAATGTCACAAAAACAGACTTGAGAATCTCTGATCTCTGAGTTGATGGATATATCATTACATCTATCCCTTTCTTTTCTCAGAACTTGAACCCAACCTTGCTCAACATTCCTTGTCCGTGTTCTGGACTTGTGGAGCGTGGCTCAATACAAGAGTAACGAATCAAGCGGCGCAGCAAAGGCCCGTTCCGTCATGCATAGTCCCGATTTCCGATCGGGCCAAGAAACTAGTGCCGATGCCTGTATGTAAATACGTCTAAAAATAGTCACGGTCTTAAGGACGAACACAAGAGCGGCCGGAATTTCCGATCGGGCCGGAGCAGTAATACCGATCCAGGTAAACATTGAAACTGCACATCGGCACCAACCAGGAGTGGTAAACGCCGCCTTGGCTCAGACTTGTACCGGTTGCAATCCGAACAACGGCCGCTTCCGTGTTTCGTCTTGAGCCTCATGTTCCCGTATCTCTTCAATCCTGTCGGACCGGAATCGGAGCCGCCACTGTGATGTCGCTACCAGAGAGTTGCAAGTGAAGACCGACTAGGCGAAGAAGCCAAGACCAGAACGCGTTTTGTTTCTGAACCCGATCTGCCAAGAATCCACTCCTCCGGCTGGATATAGTCTACCTGAATCCTCGAGCTTGATGTCGTGGAAATGTCATTATTCGCAGTATCATTACTCCAGCTTGTCCCAGGACCGAGGAAGTAGTCTCGAACCAGACGAATTCGTCTCAGTGCCCTCACCTGAATCCAAGCAGCAGACTCAGCCCCCAGAGTCTCAACACTCGCCCGCCTGTCATCCATCGTCATCTAAGGTATTCTCCTGACCCTGCGTCACCATGGCCCGTCAGCCCGAGATTTTCGCAAGCGAGCCCATTGCCATTGTGGGCAGCAGCTGCCGTCTCCCGGGCGGCGCAACCTCCCCGTCCCGGCTGTGGGATCTCCTGGAGACGCCTCGCGACGTGGTGCAGAAAATCCCGGCGAGCCGCTTCAACACTGAGCAATTCTACCATGCAGACAGCCAGCACCATGGAGTAAGCTCCCGCCCCGCCCCTTTAGACATGTATGTGAGCAATTGTCTTACCAAAAGCCCAGAGTACCAACGTCAAGCATGCCTACCTCCTTGAGGAAGATCCGCGTGGCTTCGACCGTGACTTCTTCTCTATCAACCCCAAGGAAGCCGAGGCTATGGATCCTCAGCAACGGATGCTCCTCGAGACGGTATATGAGGGAATAGAATCTGCCGGGTACTCAATGCAGCAGCTGCGTGGATCGTCCACGGCTGTGTTTGTCGGCTGCATGTTCTACGATTACCAGTACACAGCAATCCGGGGCGTCGATAGCCTGCCTCAGTACCACGCGACGGGAACTGGGTCATCCATCTTGTCCAATCGGGTATCGTACTTTTACGACTGGCACGGTCCGTCGGTCACTATCGACACAGCCTGTTCGTCGAGTCTGGTTGCCATGCATCAGGCAGTCAGTGCCCTCCGGAACGGCGAGGCTCGCATGGCTGTTGCGGCCGGCTCGAATCTTATCCTGGGTCCTGAGCCCTTCATTAGCGAGTCCAAGGTTTGTAACTTACCACCCCAAGCTGTCGCCTGCACCCGCTCGCCGTCTGTTCTTTATGATACCTATGTACTAACCCCTCTCTACCTTAGCTCAACATGCTGTCGCCAAACGGGCGATCGTTTATGTGGGATTCGCAGGCAGATGGATACACGCGCGGCGAAGGCTTCGGTGTTGTCTTCCTCAAGACGCTGAGCCAAGCCCTGGCCGACGGGGATCACATTGAGTGCATTATCCGTGAGACGGGCGTCAACTCGGACGGAAAGACGCCGGGCATCACCATGCCGAGCCACGAGTCCCAGGCGCGGCTCATCCGGGACACGTACGCCAGATGCGGTCTCGATCTTTCGCGAGAATCCGATCGTCCGCAATACTTTGAGGCTCACGGCACTGGCACGCCGGCGGGCGACCGTGAGTACCTAACCAAGTTCCTCGTCAACCCGTTGGTGGTAGACTTGCACTGACAAACCATCTTCCTTTTTCTCTGCCTTAGCAATCGAAGCCCGCGCGATCCAGAGCGTTTTCTTCCCCAATGACACAGACGCCGACAAATATGAGCAGCGCGAGCTTATGGTGGGTAGCATCAAGACAATAGTCGGCCACACCGAGGGCACAGCCGGTGTTGCGGGAATTCTTAAGGCGTCGTTGGCCCTGCAGCACGGCCGCATCCCGGCGAACCTGCACTTCCAGAACCTGAACCCCAAGATCCAGCCGTACTACAACAACCTCCGCATCCCGACCGAGACAGTTCCCTGGCCCACCATCCCCCAGGGCGGCGTGCGGCGAGTCAGCGTCAACAGCTTCGGCTTTGGCGGCACGAACGCCCACGCCATCCTCGAGAGCTACGAGGGAGGCGGTGCCGGACCTGCCGACGAGGGTTCCGACTCGGGCTTTGACACGGCCTCGACCTCCTCCCAGGCAGAATCCGGTGTCGGTGACGGTGACCACGGGCTCAAGCTCAAAGAAGCCCAGGAGGCTGCGGTCGGGCCGTTCGTCCTGTCGGCCCACTCGAGCGCCGCTCTGGCCGCCAACGCCAGCGCGCTCGCCAGCCATCTCCGCGCCCACCCGGACAAGGTCGACCTCACAGCCCTGGCATACACGCTGTTCCGGCGCACCCCGTTCGCCTTCCGCGCCGCCTTCTCCGCCTGCTCCACAGCCGAGCAGCTCGCTTCCAAGCTCGAAGAATCCGTCAAGACTCTCGAGCGCAAACCGGGCGTCCCTTCGACCTTCCCCGACGCCCTCCCGCCCCGCATCCTCGGCATCTTCACGGGCCAGGGCGCGCAGTGGGCGACCATGGGGCGGGAACTCTACCACGGCGCCTCCGCCGCAGGGCCCTTCCGCGTCGCCATCGACGCCATGCAGCACAGCCTGGACACGCTGCCCGCTGCCGAGGACCGCCCGACCTGGCGGCTGGCCGACCAACTCCTCGCCGACAGGGAGACCTCGCGCGTCGCCGAGGCCGCCATCTCCCAGCCGCTGTGCACGGCGCTGCAGGTCGCGCTGGTGGACACGCTGCGGGCGGCGGGGATCGAGTTCGCGGGCGCGGTGGGGCACTCGTCGGGCGAGATCGCGGCCGCGTACACGGCGGGCTATCTCAGCGGCGCGGACGCCATCCGCGTGGCCTACTACCGCGGCCTGCACGCGCACCTGGCCAGGGGGCCCGGCGAGGGTGCCGGGGCGCGCGGCAAGATGATGGCGGTGGGGATGGGCTGGGAGCAGGTGACGGTGTTCTGCGCCGAGTTTGACGGCGCGCTGGTCACGGCCGCGAGTAACTCGGCCACGAGCTGCACGCTGGCGGGCGATGCGGACGCGGTGGATAGGGCCTTTGTGCGCTTGCAGCATGAGGGTACCTTCGCGCGGGTTCTGCAGGTCGACACGGCGTACCACTCGCATCATATGAAGCCGTGCGCGGACCCGTATATCAAGTCGTTGAAGGAGTGTGGTGTGAAGGTGCAGACGCCGCAGAAGCGCGGCGGCCAGCAGCAGTGTCGGTGGTACTCGAGTGTGTGGGACAACGATGACCACAAGGCGGATGGTAAGGTTTTCGAGGGCCAGTACTGGGTTGACAACCTGACGCGGCCGGTGAAGTTTAGCCAGGCGTTGGCGCGGGCGCTGGACCAAGACCACGTCTTTGATCTGGCGCTTGAGGTTGGGCCCCACCCCGCACTCAAGGGACCGGCTTCGGAAACGATTAAGACGTTGTCCGGTGGTGTTGTCTCGCTGCCCTACACCAGCGCCCTGAAGCGAGGGCAGAATGCGGTGGAGTCCTTCACGGATGCCCTGGGTACCCTTTGGTGTCTGTTCCCGTCGCCGCCCACTGGACGCCCTATGATCACCTTTGACGGCGTGCGTCGGGCCTTGCAACACGATACCGCAGACAACATGGAGATGGAAGATCTCAAAGTCCTGAAAGGTCTGCCGCCTTACTCGTGGAATCATGCCACTCCCATCTGGAAGGAGTCGCGGGCCTCTCGTCTCTTCCGCGTCGGCAACCGCCTCGGCCACGGCCGACACGAGCTCTTGGGCCACCCTGTCGTGTATGGCGGTGGCGCGCGCGACAGCAAGCGCGAGGTGCACTGGAAGCAGGTGCTCAGACTTCAGGAGCTTCCTTGGCTGGCTGGGCATGTCATTCAGGGAGAAGTCTTGTTCCCGGCGTCGGGCTACCTGTCCATGGCGTACGAGGCCGCGCTTCAACTTGCTCTCGACGATGACGAGAAGAAACAGAGACGGGTCCAGCTCGTCGAGCTCCATGATGTCGACATTGTGCGCGCGATGCGCCTCGAACAAGATTCCGGTCTGGAACTGGTACTTACTGTTCGCGTGACGAGCCAGTCGGACGACTGCATCACTGCCCAGGTGGCATGCTACAGCGGACCCGTCGACGCGCCGCAACCGCTAGACGCGCCGCAGACGTCACTTTCAGCCCACTTCACCGGAGGGGTGCGGCTATGGCTCGGCGGGTTCGAGTCCGATAAAGAGGAGGAAGGTAATGTCCTGCCTCAACGGGCCGGGGAGAGTGCCAGGCCCCTGCCGATGGACGCACTGGACATGGACAAGCTCTACTCCAGCCTGGCTGAAGTTGGTCTGCAGTACGCCAGCCCCTTTAAAGCCAAAGCCATCCTACGCCGCCTTCACCGCACCACGGTGACCTTGGCCACGCCGCCCGAATCCTCGGCGCTCCACACCTGCATGCATCCTGCCCCTATCGACACGGCTGCCCAGGGTCTGCTCGCTGCCTTCTCCTTCCCGGGCGATGATCGCTTGTCAACCATCTACTTGCCAACAAGGGTTGACTGTGTCCGGATCGTCCCCCCAAGCAGCCGACTCTCTGCGGCCCACAACGGGAATGACGACCCCAGCCAGCAGCAACTCACTGCCGACGCGACGGTGACCTCGACAGCCGGCTCCACTATCGTGGGTGACATTGACGTCTTTAATACGGCCGACGAAGTCAAGGTCCAGATCCGTGGCATTTGCCTGACAGCGGTAGGCCAGCAGCGCGATGCTTGGCTATACGCCGGAACGAAGTGGATCCGGGATGCAGACTCAGGCATCGAACCGGAGCGTACGTCGACGATGACCGGGGAATGGGACGCTCAGTACGAGGCGCTGTCTCGCGCGGCCTACTTCTATCTCCGGCAGTTCCGCAAGATCCTACCGCAGGAGATGATCATCATGAGCAAGTCGTACAAACGCAACGTGAAGTGGACGCTGGAGTATCTGCTGCCGCAGATTGAGAGCGGCGCACACCCGAGCTTGCTCGGGTTCAAGGCCGAGTGGAAAGACGACACGCGCGAGATCATCCAGGCTCTGAGAGAGGAGAGCATCAGCAGCCAGAAGAATGACGTGGAAAGACACCACTGCGAAATGCACTGGGACTTCCTGCGTTCCGTGGGCGACAAGCTCATCTCGGTCGTCCGCAGCATGACGCCGTGGGTGCGCATCTGGACTCCCCAGCAACTCGAGTGGGTGTATGCCGACGGGATCGGCTACCGCTCCGCCAACCACAACGCGGCCGCTTACATCGCCCAGCTCGCGCACCGGTACCCGCGCATGAACATCGTCGACGTGGGCGCCGGCAACGGCGGCACCTCGGGGGCCGTGCTCAGGGCGCTGCAGGAGCAGCAGTTGCAGTACGCGTCGTACAACTACACCGACCGATCGCCCGAGATTCTCGACCGAGCCCGCGTCCTGCACGGCCACCACAAGAACTTGACCTTCAAGAAGCTCGACATCGACAAAGACCCGGCCGAGCAGGGCTTCCCGGACGCGACCTTCGATGTGGTCATCGCGTCCAACATCCTCCACAAGCTCACGAGCCTGGCGGACTCGCTACGCCGCTGCCGGCAGATGCTGCGTCCCGGCGGCCAGCTGATCCTGCTCGAGCTGACCGACGACTTCCTCATGTCCCAGATCGTCAAGCTGGCGCTGCCCGACTTTTTCGTCGGCGCCGAGGACGGCCGCGTCAACGGCCCCAACGTCGGCGTCGAACGATGGGACGAGCTCCTCCGGGCCACGGGCTTTGCGGGCGTGGACAGGACGAGCACCAAGACCGTCTCATACTGCTCCGTCATCGTGGCACACGCCGTCGACGACAAGGTCCAGCTCCTGCGGGAGCCGCTTGCAGCCGCGCCCGAGGCGTTGGCACCGTCGCTAGGCGACGTCTTCATCGTGGCTGGTGGCGGTGCGACCACTCCCGACCTGGCATCCCAGTGCCAGACCCTCCTGCAAACCGCCACACCATCCACCACCGTCACCATCATCCCCAGCCTCGATGCCGTAAGCGCAGCCGACAACATTTCCCCCGGCTCGACCGTTCTCTGCCTGGCCGAGCTAGACCAGCCCGTCTTCCAGAGCAGCGACGAAAACGATGCAGTGGCGCAGCGTTTCCGCGGACTGCAGGAGCTGATGTCCACGGCCGGGTCTGTCCTGTGGGTGACGGCGGGCGCGCGGTCCGGGCGCGATCCGGTCGCCAACATGGTCGTCGGCATGGGCAGCACGCTGCGGGCCGAGCGCGGCTCGTCGCTCCGGCTGCAGTTCCTCGACGTCGACACGCCCTCGGCGCTGCTGGAGGTGCCGAGTGCGGGCCCCGCCTTGCTAGCTAAGCTGCTCCTCCGCCTCGCTATCTTCAACCCGGCGAGCGGCGATGACTTGTTTTGGACGCAAGAGCCCGAGCTGGCACTGGGTGACGACGGCGCGCTCTACATCCCCCGCGTGTTGGCGCTTGATGCGCCGAATCGGAGGAACGCAGCCCGGCGACGTGCAGTCACGCAGCAGGTTGCCCTGCCCTCGAGGTCGGCAGGGGAGGCTGTCGTCCTGGAGCGTGGCCAGGAGGCGGCATGGGAGCTGAAGATAGCCGCGCCGCTTGGAACCACGCCGAGTGGGGAGGGTAAGGGAGGGGTGCGCGTGCAGGTTACTGCGTCTTCCTTGCAGCAATTCACCTGCAGCAACGGCGGCTCGTCTTCGGAATTGTATGTCTGCATCGGCCGAGACGTGGCATCTGGCGATAAGGTTGTCGCCCTTTCCGCAGTGAATGGCTCTCTTGTCTCCATTGCTAAAGACCACGTCTTGCGACGCTGGTCGCAATCCGACGAAGGAGACGACTTGGCATGGCTGCAAGCATTCCTGGCGCAGGCATCTGCCAGTCGCCTGCTCCTCGATGTCCAGGGCCCCGCGTGGATCCACGGTGCTCCGGTGCAGCTCGGCGAAGCTCTCGAGGCGGTGGCCCGCAAGAAGGGCATCGCCGTCTTCCAAACCACGTCGACAGCAGGCGCAACTGGCGTGGCGACCTTTGTGCACCCTTACGCGCGGGAGGATGATTTGTTGGCTCTCCCGCTTCCTGAGGGCCTGCGGACCTTTGTCGATCTCTCACCAAGCCAAAGTGGCGCTGCCATTAAGGCTATCTGCTCTGCCCGGTCGATCGAGGTCAAGCAAGCTGAGCGGGCTGGTCTGACGGCCGGTTTTGAGGCCTGCGAACTGGAGCATCTGGCCAAGAACCATGACGTCGTCTCGGACAGCGGTAGCGTCGGCGAGAGCGCTGTGACGCTTGAGCAGGCTTCGGCGGGACAGCTGTCCGTGGAGCAGCAGCGCTCCCCCACAGCCGTGGTGGACTGGCGCGCGGCCGAGACAGTCACCGCTGACGTCTCCCCGTTGAAGCACAGCGGCCTGTTTGCGCCCGACAAAACCTATCTCCTCTGCGGTATGACGGGCGACATGGGCATCTCGGTGTGCCTCTGGATGGCTGAACACGGCGCCCGCCACGTGGTGCTGATGAGTCGGAACCCGAAGATTTCGCCTCGTATCCTGGACCACCTAGCCGGGAAATTCGGCGCCATCGTGCGCCCCATGGCCGTCGACATCACCAACCTCTCCAGCCTGCGCGCCGCCGTCACCGCCCTCAAGACCGACATGCCTCCCATCGGCGGCGTGATGAACGGTGCCATGATCCTACGCGACCGTCTCTTCCAGAACATGCCATGGGACGACTTCTCGACCGTGCTGGGCCCCAAGGTCGCCGGTTCTCGCAACCTGGACGCCGTCCTGCGCGACGACGAAACGACAACACCACTCGACTTCTTCATCTGCCTCTCGTCCATCACGTCTATCGCCGGCAACGTAGAGGCAGTCAGCCTACGCGGCCGCCAACCAATACATGACCGGCCTGGTGCGACAACGCCGCCGGCGTGGGCTGGCGGCGTCGGTGCTGCACATCGCCATCCTCACGGGCTTCGGCTACATCCACCGCAGTGACGCCGCGCACGCCGAGACCATGAACAAGGCGCTCCGCACGCGCTACAACAACCAAGCAGAGCCGGACCTGCACGCGATGCTGGCCGAGGCCGTTGTCGGCGGCCGTGTCCGCGACAGTGACGGGGACGGCACGACCGGTGCGGAGCTCATCACGGGTCTGCGCACCGTGTTTGAGGGCGAGACCTCGAAAGACGCGCGTCTTGCGCGCTATCTGCGGGATGACGAGGGGGATGATTTGGGCGCCGGTGCGGAGGGTGGGGGTGCGGCGATGAGTGTGCAGGCACAGCTGCGCGAGGTGGGGGCCGATGATGACGCCGGCCAGCAGAGAGTGGTGTTGGAAAAGGCCTTCGCCATTGCGTTGGGCAAGCTGCTCGAGATGGACCCCGAGACGATCGACCCGGCGCGGCCGGTGGCTAGCCTGGGTGTCGACTCGCTGGTGGCGATTCGCATCCGCGAGTGGATGCTGCGTGAGATGGGCGTCGATGTCTCAGTCATCAAGGTCATGTCCGACACATATCCTATGTCGCGCATGTGCGACGACGTCTTGGTCAGTTGGGCAAGCACCGGAGGACGATAGCGGTCATTTATATGAATGGGAAGGCACCTAGAGGGAGGGATCGTACACGCAGCGAGCTTTAGTAGTGGGTTATTTCGGAGCAAAACTTAAAAAGTGCTACTATGTTCTATAAAAGAGAAATTGCAATTGAGAGCTGCGAATTAATACACAGTACCAAACATGAAAAAGAGAGTGCTTTTACCCTAACCCTCGCTCCTTTTATGTATTGTCAGGGCATACACTCGCAATGCAATAACTAACTACACAGAAAGTTTAGGTAATCTTCGTATCAATGTTTAACTAACTAGTTACTCATAACTAGTGTCTTGCCGTTCTTCTGACAACATGGAAATAAAGCCTACACAGGAACGTAGGACAAATGCTCTTCGCGAACGCTATCCAGCCCAACAAGCTCTTTTTGCCCTTCCGGTGCTCTTATCTAGGTACCTATAGGCCATAAGACAATCGCCGTCCTTAAGAGCGACCAAGATTCCTTCTTGCCCTCATCTCTAGCCTTAAATCCCGAGTCTCGTAAGAGTCGTATTTTCACTCCCTGATCAAGGATCATGAATAACCCCGCAGCGCATCGACTCAAACCCATGTCCCCAGTTGGAAGCACACCAACCGGGGTCGGACCCGCCGTAGGACAGACTCTTGCCAATGGAGGCTCCCGAGCAGCTGCCGTGCGTATAAAAGTCGCAGTAGCAGACGCCGTTGGGGAAGGTGCACTCGGCGATGCCGACACTGTTCTGGCCCGTCCAGCTGTAGTCGTAGCACGTCCAGTCGGTGCTCGGGTAGATGGATTTCATGTAGTTGGAGCATCCGCCGTCCGAATAATAATTGACCTTGATGTGCGCAGCGTTGACGGCGGTCGCCAAGAGAGCCGAAGCCGCGAGGGCAGTGGAGGAAGACAGAGAGAAGTGCATTGTTGTTTGGTGGAAAGATTGCGGGGAGCAATTCGGTGTTTGGTGCTGTTGTCTTTGTGTGTATGCCAACTTGAAGATCTGTGTCTATGAGGATGTGTGTGCCGGATCACAG
Source organism: Chaetomium globosum CBS 148.51 (assembly GCF_000143365.1). NCBI lineage: Eukaryota > Fungi > Ascomycota > Sordariomycetes > Sordariales > Chaetomiaceae > Chaetomium > Chaetomium globosum. The sequence continues at coordinate 1,168,983 of NT_165979.1, forward strand.
ACATCAACTCAAGCGGAATCAACGTGGTTTATATAGACTTTGCGGAACATACTAAGCAAGGTACCTAGGTATCTTCGTTTCAGTAAAAGAAACTCCGCGGCCTATCAATCAATTGGTGGAGCTGACTGGAATCACTGGATACTGGATGCTCAGCCATCTTGGCTCGTTCGGAGTTCCCCCAAATCAGACTCCCTCATCGATTCAATGTCTAAGAAAGGCAAAGCCAAACCCTTCACAACACCTATCGGACTGAGACTCGGAAGTGTCGATCGTTGTGGCTTGAGTTAGTCCAAAATATCCAACGAACCATGGACAGAAGGTGCATTGTCCTTACTCAGCAAACGGATCAGATGCCGTGGTGATTACTAACGGGGCAACGGTAGGATGGAAACTTGAGCAAAAGAACTCACGCCACGACCCAGCTTTAGAGAGCTATACGAGAGAAACGGTTCTAGTGGAGGAATGTAAGAGAAACCAGTATGTTTGAAAGCTTCCTTAGAGCGAATTTGCGAAAAAGCCATGCCCTTCAAGCACGGACTATCGTCCTGCCACCTTCGCTCATTCGTACAGTGCTATCTCTTCCTCTTTATACTTGTTACTTTGTTACTTGCTTTTCTCCATTAGACTCTTCCCCTTGAATGACCGGTGCTTAGTATGTGTGATGAAATGGCGGTGTATCTGCTTTGCATTTGCTCTCAGTCCTCCACTGTCTGCGGCAAACGCCAGCGCCGACTTGGCGCACTTTCCACTGCCCAGGTCCCGACACTCTGACAGCCGCACGGCAAATACATGTATTAAAGAGGCCGAAATTTATTCTGTGATTCTCAATTCTAACGGAACCCCCTTCGAATAAGCCCCAATGGTTTCGACAACCCTAGCAATAAATTGCTCAGGGAGCTGCCGAGTGGCATTTTCAGCTTCAGAAGCCATCACCTTTCGACTCGTGGCGAGAAACCGGTTTTTAAATCTTCCCAAAGCGCTTTATCCTCCTCGCACTTGGCGTCTGGGTTGGGATAGAACGGGTCGTTGCGCCAAAAACGTTCTGCCGCAAGTCGAATACCGTTGACGAGACATGGGAAGCTTCCCGCAGCAGTCAAAATCGAGAATCCGCAAGGCATGAGGGCCGAGCACGCCCGGGGTGAGGCGCCGCGTCCCAGGCGGGAGGGTTCAGCACAGACCACCGCGCGGGGCCGTGCGAGAACAAACTCGACATCGCAGGCATCAATCTTGGCGACCCAGAGCAAAAACGCAAGGGCATCTGCCATCGCGCTGGCGTATTCGTGTGTAGGGAGGCCCAGCGCTTCCATTTGGTCAATATGGAGTGGATAATTGCGAAGACTGATGGACTTGAACATGCTTCGCCGTTCGCCGGCCCCAGTTCCTACATGCACCCTGCGCCGGCCAAGATATGGGCGGATCAAGCAATGTTCGTTCCTCTTGTCGTTGATGATGGAATCCCTCAGGTCATCGCGGCCATTCCAAAAGTTATCCACCATAACCCTTCGAATATCGCGAGGCAAGGGGAGAATGCGTTCGCTGATCAGCGCTTGGCAAACTACGGATTCGGGGGGTAGTCGAGGGAGAATATCATTCCAACTGGGTGTTCCAGGCTGAAGGAATTGGATGTGGCGCGGGAAGTAGAACTGGAAGCCAGTTAAGAGTTCAGACTCGGAAACGATGCTACACAAGATATGCTTATGGATTTGCGCTTCATTTTCGAGAGATCGGTCTGGTAAACCGTCAGCTCGCTTCAGAACGAGCACTGATTCGCATCTGTCGATATCTGGAAACCTTGACGCGTCAGCCCACACACTGCCGCATGAACCGTACCCAATCCGCTCGAGCGGAGCGTCGAATTGAGCGATGCTGATTTCCTTGAGCGAATCCATATTGGCCGGCTCGTAAATCGTTGGTACTTAGCTTGCCCAGGTAAGGTACCTTAGTTAATTGCGCGGGTTGCAGGCCTTTGAGAAGTTTGTGGGACCAAGAGTGGCCAGATGTTGTGAGGGAGCCAATAGGTTCACGGGTACCCGTGGATTTAAAGGCTCACGGGTCCCGTGGTGATGACTAAGCCCGCCCTCTTCTCCGTTTCCTTTTCGGGCGCAACGCATCGCGTCTCTCCACAATAGTTAGTGTCGGAACCTGTAGTGACCGCTGGAAGAAGCTCTTAAGAATCGACAGAATGGATTGAGCAGGTCTGTCAGAAAGGATGGAAAAAGTGCTTTATTGACGACGCTGATGATGGCCAAGGAAGATTGTTCAGTAGGTAAAACGCAGGGGTTGTGGTGCGGGCACCAATCAACCACCAAGGTCCATTGAACGCAGCCATCATGGCGGCTTCGTGCTGACAGTTAACTCCCAACACGATATACTTCGTGCAAGTCATGATGAGTCTACCTTTGGCTGAAGTAGTCACGTCATTTCCTGACGATTGTCTTCCCCCGGAACTCGATTACGAATCGAGGGATGCCCTGTTCGTGTCTATCAACTCATGGGCTGCGACCAAGGGCTACGCATTCACTACTGGGAGGTCAACCAAGGAGAAGAGTGGCAGACAGACAATTACATATACATGTGATCGATCGTGTCGTCCTCCCAGCGTGTCGAGAGAGACGCCAGCGGAGGACAACTACCCGGGGAACCGGCTGCCAATTCTCAGTCCTGGCCAGAGAATCTCTGGATAAGGGTACTTGGACTGTGAGGCATCGCCCCGACAAACGGTTTTCCCTACACAATCATGAGCCAAGCCAGCATCCATCTGCTCATCCAGCACACCGTCAGCTGTCCAAGGACGATGCGACTCAATTGGCCAGTCTTGTAAACTCCGGTATAGCTCCTAAGGATATCAGAATGTATATACGACAGAACGGCAATTCTCTGGCAACCCAGCAGGACATCTATAATCGCATTGCGGCTACAAAACGAGACATTTGCGAAGGCCAGAGTACGATACACGCACTTGCCAACCAGCTAGACAGAGAAGGATTCTGGAGTCGAATGCAGTTTTCTCCAGATGGCCGGGTCACAGCTGTTCTCTTCGCCCATCCAGACTCATTGGCGTACCTTCAGGCCTATCCCGATACCCTCTTGCTGGACTGTACATACAAGACCAACAAATACGGCATGCCGCTTCTTGATATGATCGGGGTTGATGCTTGCCAGCGATCCTTCTGCATTGCATTCGCATTCCTTCATGGCGAGACCGAAGAGGACTACTGTTGGGCCTTGGACCAGCTGAGATCACTCTATGAGGTCTGCAATGCTCGAACCCCCTCTGTTGTTCTAACAGACCGGTGTATTGCATGTATGAACGCCGTTTCTACCTGCTTTCCATCTGCTGCTTCGCTGCTATGCTTATGGCATGCAAACAAAGCAATTCTTCGTCATTGCCAGCCAGCCTTCATCCGCCAGCATCAAGGACTGGAAGCGTGGAACGCGTTCTACAAGTTCTGGCATTTGATCATGAGGTAATGCTAGCCGGGCTGTGTCAGTTGGCTGCCCGGGCTGTGTCCCACTTTTTTGGCCAATGAGACAGCAGGGAATATTGTGCCCCTCCCCTGCAGTTCACTTGCCTTTCCATTGCCAACTTCGCTGACTTCTAACTTTACCGCCACGTCGCCGTCGCCGATATTCGGTGCGATGGATTTGCCGATAGGGACTGTTGCCATGTCACAACCAGCGTACGATATACCGAACCCACCAGACGGAGGAATTAATGGTCAGCCCGCTGCGACGATTAACGACCTGCAGGCTCATCTTCAGGCCCACGCGAGGGAGCATGGTTTCGCTGTTGTCCGACGCAACGGAGGCATCTATCGAGGGGACCCAAAGGAGCCTACGCGCTTCAAGATCTGTTGCGACCGCGATGCTATTAGCAAGGCTGAAGGTTTCGGTAACCGCAAGACAGGCACCTTGAAGAACAACTGCCCCTAGTATGGCGTTGCTTCTGCCCGTCTTGCTGATGACTGGCGCTGGACCTTTCAGCTCAAACACCCTTCCCATAACCACCCACCCTCTCTCGATCCATCCGCCCATAAGCTTCACCGGAAGTTGACGCCCACCCAGATGAACCTCCTCCAGACCATCTCAAAGCATAAGGCCATCGGATCGCGCGAGGCGGCTTCCATCGTCAGAGATGCTGTGCCTGGGTCTTTCGTCAAGCAGAAAGACATCGACAACGCCCGCCAGCGCCTGCGTCGCAGCGAGCTCAACAGCAGGACCGCTGTCCAACAGTTCATCAGCATCCTTCTTGACATGGGTTATAATCACCGCATCCAGTGGGCTGGAGAGGACCCTACCCGCCCTGTTGCCCTTGTCTGGACTTACCCATGGTGTGAGGGCATGTGGAGGAGATTTCCGGAGGTCATCGGGTTTGACAACACCTACAAGACCAACCGCTTCAAGATGCCACTCTTCCAGGTTACTGGCACTGCAGATACTGGGTCCTTGTACAACTGTGCCTTCGGTCTTGCGTCAACTGAACGCCGCGAGGGCTACGACTTCCTCCTCAAGTCTCCCGAATCATTAAGGGCCGAGATCCACGTCGAAAAGGACCGCTTTCAATTGCGCTCGTTGAACTCTCAATTGCCGTATAAAACAGGAAGCAGTGGGCTGGCTGTCTGTTGTCTCATTGGCCAGAAAAGTGGGACACAGCCCGGGCAGCCAACTGACACAGCCCGGCTAGCATTACTCTTGATCATAAGATCGCCAGATGAGGAGACATTCCACCAAGCGGGTGGAAGAGTTTGAGAAGCAGTATCTTCCACATCACATCGAAGAGGTTGGGATACATCAAAACCCACTTGGCTCGATCCATACAAGGAAAAGCTGGGTAAAGGCTTGGGTTGATCAATACCCTCACTTTGGCAACGTGGTAACCTCACGTGTTGAAGGTATCCATGCACTGCTAAAGGGGTACCTTAAGAGATCTACATTAGATCTTTTTGAGGCCTGGAGGGCGATCAAGCAAGCTCTACTCAACCAAATTGGGGAGCTGAGGTCCAACCAGACCACACAGCAGATTCGGTTACCGATTGAGCTCTCTGGATCACTGTACAGTGGGGTACGTGGTTGGGTGTCACACGAAGCTCTAAGGAAGGTCGACGAGCAACGGAAAATCCTTACCAGAAATGTGGGACTCGCGATGGCGATGTCTGTGGGTGCAAAGATAGGTTGACTGAGTACTTGGGAAGGAAAGCTATCTGCCTGCAAAATGTGGGAGGTATTTGTGGTCGGTTGCCCACCAGTGTGGGACCACAACAAGAAAAGACCCTCAAATATCGCCAACCTGTTCAGGTTCTTTCTCTCGATCTATGGGACTACCCTGCATTCATACATTGGAGGTTTTGCTTGGCCAGTACTCAGTCCTTCGACTTGAGCATTTCGCCTCGCAGTGGCATCTCAGACGTGATGGCACTCCTCAGTTGCTTCTGGAGCCTCGTCAGCGCATTGATCCTATTGCTGCTGATTCGACTATACCGCAGTCAAGTACCAGGCGAGAGCCTAGCGGGTTTGAGATAGCCGAGGCATCAGCACGGCCAAGGGCATTGCCCAGATGCAGCAGATGCCATGCGTTGGGTCATATGATGACCGCCAAAGCGTGTCCTCAGAGGCATACAGATCTATTACAGCGGGCTTCACTTGCAACAACAGCTATATCGTCAACAATCCAGCTCAACGCCAACGACACGCCCGGGTCGCCTACACCCCCGCCGCCTACACCCCCGCCACCTACACCCCCGCCACCTACACCCCCCCCAGCTTACGCTCAATCACCTTTGTCAAGTCCATCTTCAACTCCGGTAAACTACTGGGACCCGCGGGCGATCTATCAGAGATATGTTGAGGCAAGAGAAACTTGGTATAGAGCCCAACCACGTGGGAGCATCAAAACCAATCAGCAATGCCGGAAAGCAATGCGTTTACCTCTGCGATATAGCAAGGCAAGCTACGAGTGGTGCCTCGACTATAAGCAGATGACGAAGCACTGTACTACTTCAACAGGCTCAAGAGACTGGACGAAGGAGGAGATGATGGCCTACCTGGATTGGAGCAGAGCAGAAGATGATAGAATTGAAGCTCTAGTAGCTCAGGAGAGGGAACACGAGCCATTCGATACAGGGAGAAGAGGTGTTGGTGATATCTGGAGGAGGATAGAGAGGGATACTGAGGAACAGCAAGCTTTATATTTGTAACGGGCTGATAGGATCTTTCCATTTTTCTTTTCCTTCGTCCTCAGCTTACAACCTAGAGGTAGCGCCAATTGCAACAACATTGCCGCAGTCTCTTACAGTCCGCAACGTTTGCGCCCGAAAAGGAAACGCAGAGGGCGGGCTTAGTCATCACCACGGGACCCGTGAGCCTTTAAATCCACGGGTACCCGTGAACCTATTGGCTCCCTCACAACATTGTGAAATACACTTAGTCAGCTTCAGCGCACGGACATTTAGTGTGGGTCACCATTTGGGTTTGCCACTCCTGATATTAGAGGTATAACCCCCTGGTCTGGAATTTCAGAGCCTAAAGCAAACTTCACCGTCGCACAACGCATGATGCTTTTCCCCTTGCCCATGCTCTCGGTTGTCGAGTGTGGTAATCAAGTCTTGTTTTAACACATTCATATATGCTTGTATGAGAAGTCACGGTCCTCACTCCTCAGGTCCGACGTGTTGATTTCGTATCCAGTTGGGTGGGTAGGGTTCTTCTGTTGCGGATCGCGGGCGAGTGTCGGGTGACACCTCTATGGCGAATGCGATATCAGTGGCGGTGACCTTGTTGGCGTACTCGTGGTCCTGGTTCGTGAACCTTTGCAGCCGCCGTGCCCGCAGAGCGAGCTGTGACTTTTGCTGGAACATTGCCGTTCGTCAGCTGTTGTCGTAGGTCGGCGCTCAAGCGTCGACCTTGGGGGGAGGGGAGCCAATTGACAGACGAGTCTGGTCAAGCGCTCGGTCAATCGCGGCCGGGCCCCGGATGGGCCGGCGGGGAAGTGAATCGCTACCAGATGGTAAGCAAATGTGGCACGTGGTGCAAACAGAAATGTGCGTGAGAAGGTTCGTGAACCTCTGCAGCTGCCGTGCCCTGGCCGGCATATTCGTCCCCTTGCTCCCTCCACCATTTGGGGAAAGCGGGTAGAGATCTTCGCTTTTGTATCCAGTAGGTATTAATAGGAACTTTCTATTCTTGAAGACGGAAGCTTCTGAGAATAAACTCAACATCTATAGCGTCAATAGTAGTATACTAGTGAAGGACAGCGCGCCCGTGAGCCAACCTCCTTGATCTCCGTTGGCGTGAAGCGTGAAGTTTCGAGGGGTGAAACAGCGACTCCCGGACCCGTACTTCAAACACCCAAGACAGGGCCGAATAAGACAGTCCTTATTCCCCTCGTGATCTTTCATATCCTGGCGAGCTTGCAGTGGACAATATTTGTCAACTAGAGCGTGCCGGATGAGTCGGGGTGGGGGGAAGATACACTCCATTCAGATAATGTGACGAGGAACTGGAGAAAAGTGAGGGAGGTCTGGGAATCTCTCAAGATGCTCGTTCCAGAATGACTCAGCATTCGGGTTGGCGTACCAAAAGCAGCGAGAAATTTCAAGCTGATCAGAAATGTAAGGGACTGTTTTGAAACTCTGGTAGACCCTCATATGTTTCTCGTAGTTGTTCCAGAGCTTGTCGGCTTGGACGGCGACGGGAGCCTTGTAAACAAACACGGTTCTGGGGTACCCAAAAGCTCTGCCTAATTATAAAGCCAGTGCCGATCTCACGAGACATCGACTTGGTCCCAACCGCGGCCTGTTGTCTCTTAGCAAGTGAAGAGACAGTTGAAATGACCGATTTGATGGACAGCATTCTCTTGAGTAGCAATTCTGGTATCTCAAGTGCTTCCTCTTGTCCCAATCTCTCTTCGAGCTGCAGGCTGTCCATCGCGACTTGGGCCAGTGACTGGTCGACGGATGATTATTGCCAAGCGCCATATCGCTTGATGCCATGAGACGCCAGGAGGTCGGTGACACCGCCACCGGGGAAACAGGGGTTGCTGGTGACGACTCTTTAGGCTGGCGGGCTGCGGGCGCCGTATTTGGCGGTGAATCAGCCATGATAATGACGTGAACTTGTCGGCTTAATTACCTCACTGGCGTCGTCGCTGCTCCTATATCCTGTAGTTGTGGCGGTGGGTTGTGGGGCAAAACTGTGTTGGTGTTGGCCGTTTCCTAACAATCCCAAGGTGGTACCTATACTGTCCGTCCCAATATGTTCTGCCCGTCCATCCAACGCTGATACAGGGGTTGATGTCGGTGTTGGCAAGCCAGCCAAGAGTAATAGTACGGTTGTAACCGTTAAGACGCGAATCGTTCCGGGCGCCGTCAAACATTCAGTAGGCCGGGTTCATGTCACGGGTGACGTAGGCCTCTTCGTGGTGCCTACGAGGGAAGTAGAACCGACAAACCGGTTCGATAGAAAGAACACCACCAGGTAGCTTCTTTCGGCGTAGACAGTATGCCTCGCTGTAAGCGTGCCGCTGGACCCTGTTGACGATCCTGGACAGGGTATCAAAGGTTGGCTGTTCGTGCTCAAACAACTCAATGATCAATACGTTCGCCTTCCCTTGCATCATCACCCTGTTCGGTTCGGGGTTCATCGCCGTGATAGAGAAACCCCAGCGGCGGGCAAACTCAGTCCGCCCTTCATCATCCTCCAAGTCGGGCTGGACACTGCCAGCACACCAGTATAACCCGTGATGGTGAGAGCTACCACGGGCCTGCCACTCGAAGCGGCCCCAATAGTCGACGATGCCAAACTTGGGGATCAATACGTAGTCTCTAAAAGCGTTGTACCGCTTGAAGAAGTGGTAAGCCGCAATGTGTGGGTTGTCCTGGAGGTTCTGCCAGGAGATATGCTGCCGCGCCCGTTCAGTGCCCTGCTTCCACTCGTCGTAACGCGGCATATGTCGCGCAAGGCTATCCCAGTGCAAATCAGCCGGGCTGAAAGTCATGAACATCGCCGGCATCCCCAGGGCATAGACGTGGGCAGTGAGCTGATGGCCCTTGCCAGTCCAGTAAGCCCGAGTACCACGGAGGGTATCCGCGTGCTTGACAATGGAATTAAGAAGACGTTGCGCCTCAGGGGATTGGAATCAAACGCTGCCCGTAGCTCGTCGAGATCCACCTGGGTTTGGTGGGTGTGTCGAACGAAATAGGAACTCTTCGCATTGACGGTCGACCGCATCAGAGTATTGAATGCTACGAAACGGAAGCGCGGATGCCGGGCGAAACGTCTGTCTCGATTCCGCATCGCATGGTAGAGATACTCTCTATAAGTGATGGACCGCACCCGGGGCGCAACGAACTCGGCTCGACCATAGGGAAAGAGTGTGGGAAAAGCCCACGACAACAGGGGTTGGGACCGGTTGAACTCATTCAACGGTGTCCGGCGAATCTCGCCCATCTCAATGTAAGGCTGAGTAGGCGGTTGTCCGGGGTGCTGAGACTGTTGCTGAGCGTTGATCTGTTCTCCGGAGCTGATCAAGATTGGCCTCCTCAGCAACGATATTGGGTACGGCGGCTTCGTCAACCAAGTGAGACTCGTCGTTGGCTTCAGCGACCACATCCTCGATGTCAACAGGATCAACATCCTCGACTGGGAACTCGTCCATCACACTACCACCATCCTCCGGAAGTTGGCTCAGCCTCTCCTCGCTGATGACGATGTCGCGGTAAGCAGGGTGGTTCGCCTTGAGGAAGGCTAGCCACTGACGAATGTTGCTCTGTTTGACAAAAAAGCGACGACGGAACTGACGTATAACATGGTCCTGCTGGGCGAAGTTGGCAGGCCGCAAGACGATGACATCCAGCTCCCGAGGTAGCCGTGGTAACTGGTTGTAGGCTTCGCCGACATCGCGGAGGAAATTAACAACATGCCCGCGGTATTTGTATTGTTGGCCCCGGTAGAGGAAGACCTCCACATGGACATGGACGCGCGCAATGAGCTGCTCCTCAATCTGGGAGAGCGGTGGTCAGTCAGGGGGGACATCGCCGAAGTCAAGATCGTTGTCGGCCGAATAAAACAGCGGCTCTTCTGGGCGCCTCGTCCTATCACGACTTATACAGCCAGTGCAGATCTCTCCCTGTAACTTCACGTCAAACCACTTCTGTTTACACAGAGTGCATTCGACCATAGCCTCCTTGGCCATCTCGGCATTGAACTTCTGCAGCCGGACCCTATCTTCCATCGTGATAGCGTCGGCCGATAGGTCCCCATCAAAGACCTGGTCGGGGACAGGCTCTACCGCTGGAAGTTGAAGTTGACTCTGAGACTGAGATGGAGAGGATGCCGCTGACTGAACAGAGCCCCGGCGTCCAATCGGCCCCCGGCGGAGAGGTGGCATCTGCGACGGTGTAGTGGGCGTACTGAACGGGTTGCTGGACGATAGCATATCCGGTAGAGAGCCGAGAGAGCTGAGACTGGTAACTGACGATGCTGGGTCGAATTGAGCCGTACAAAGGCGACACACGTCCTGCTCTTCGCCATGAGCATCGCGGAACTTTGTTCGGTCAATTTGTGGGCGATTTTAGCACCCCACGCACAAAAAGCCTTGCAAAAGGCAAGTACGATACACCGGACGGAAGCCGCATTCGCAGTTCAATTAGGTAGTTCAATCGCGCCTCTGTTTGTGCCTCTGTTTGTAGTTCAATTGCGGCTCTCTCTGCGACTCTCTTTGCGGCTCTCTCTGCGACTATATTTGCGACTCTCTTTGCGACCAAGACAAACAGATAGTTATAGAGGCTCAAAAGTCAAAAAGGTTCGGCCGCCGGTGCCACTGCAACTGCCACCCCTGTCCCTCATGCTCCGGCCCAGTTAAGGGGGAACGTCTTTGAGGGGTGGTTAACAGTCATCTTACAATGGCGGCTGCGCCTACGTCCTTGTCGATCGAGAGGCCAATTTTTATAGAGGGTTAGTATCTTGATTCGAACTTGTAATCTCTTGAGACTTGTCGGCTTCTCGGTCGTGGTAGTCGGCTTCTTGAGAACTTAGGGGGGTATCGCAGTCTTGAGTATGGGACTGGCCTCTTGATCTTGAGAGTATCTACCCAGGTTAGAGAGTTACAGTCACAAGGTCACTATCTATTTTAGCAACAGGCATTGTTATACCGTTGCGATACCGGGGGTCCCCAACTGCGCGTCCGCAGTGCCCCGTCGGGCGGTGGAAGATCAGAGTCTGGTGGTTATATACTACGTCAACTGCTTGAGCTTCAATCGCGTTGAAGCTGAGCTGCGTCGACTACGTTGACTACGTTCAACTGCGCCAACTGCGACAACTGCGACAACTACGTCCAAATTCAACTGCGTCAGCTGCGTCAACTACGTTCAAGTCCAACTACGTCAATCGCGTTCAACTACGTTGTCGTCAACCGCATCAACTATTATCAAATTTCATAAGCTTCTACAGATGTACCAGGGGGCTGCCGCCCCCCTGGACCCTCTCCACCGCGCATGCCAAGGGATGGGGGCCATGAGGTTAACCGCATCCAGAACTATCACCACGACTCTTCCGAGAAAATGGGGTAGGGTGACAGATGCACTTAGTCCTTGTTTTTCCGTCACTGTGAACACAACAAGTCGAAACTAGATGTTTATTGCTCCCTGATGGGCACTCCCAACCAGCCCAAACAAAACTACCTACAGGTGCCTCTCTACAGAAGTCCATGCTCGAGCAGAGCATCACGAAACCCGTCGTGCGGGAGCTCTGAGGCGACGACGAGGTAGACGTTGTACCGGGTCGCATTCAGTGCATCCAGCTTGCAGGCGCCGGTGCGGAGGAGGTCACCGACCCGGATGATGTACTCGTTGAGGTCCCCTGCGCGCGCGACCGTCTTGGAGATGACATGGAACTGGTCCCCGCGTCCCGTGTCGAGCCTGTTCTGCCAATAGACAGATATGGATGGCGGTCCGCCCTTGGATGGGCTCGTATGCATCTTGATCTCGCCCGTCAACGGGTCGAGGTATTTGCCGTCGACGATTGGTTGGCCGGTGAGGGTCCAGCTCTGGTTTGCGGGTGCGCTGTCAAGCAGCGCTTGGGATATGGCTGGGGCGGGGGGGGGGGGGGGCCGCTGTTTGTGGGGTTCGTGTTTGTGGAATCCATGATGTTCGAGTCTTGGTGATATTTGTGGGTTGGCGGGAGAAGGGTAGTGGAAGAGTGAAGATAGTATCTGATCAAGACCGTTGGAACAAAAGAGTGGGAGACGAAGTCTCTCCGAACAGCGAATACACCCTAGGTAGTTGACCACCACTAGTATGCATTCAAAAGGCGAGACCATCAGAGATCTCGGTTGGCGTGAGCATCGCTGAAAACCCCTTGAGATGGAACTGCCCCCCGAAGGAATGCAACCTCTTTGCGTCCATCAGGCTCGCGGCCATATCGAGTGGTATCTCCAACCCCGTATTCTCGCGTGGCCGATTTCGAATGGGGAAGCCTTTGACGATAACTGGATCGCAGAACATGTTGTGCCAGCAGCACCCGCCACCGACGTCTGTTTTGACGTGCGGGCCCATAGTGAAGTCAATCACACAATAATAGTCAGTACTTCTCCCAACACTTTCGCAATTCAATATTTGCGGTGTGCAGTACTTCATGATCCCGTCGCCAGAAGACCGCAAGGCGGCCCCAAGCCAGGCCATGACTTCCGTAGCATTGGCGATGAAGTCCGCGGTGCCCTTAGCAATCAAGCGGAAATGGCCGTATGAATCCTCCGCCTCAATTTCCGATCCGTCCGGGAGAATTTCTAGCACGGTTTGTTAGCCACGAAAGGATCTTCAACAATACGGGTGTGCCGAAGACACATACTCGCTACCGTTGCTCGTTTTTGCACGGCCCCGGATACCGCAGCTAGAATATGAGGGCCAGCCGTAGGCCATGTTTGAGCAACATATTCAGAACACGGCAAGGCTTGGGCATTGCTTGCCGATCCGGTCAAAGTTATGACCCGTTCTAGAAGCTCCGTAAAATCCTCAGAGTCCCGGTATTGATCTCTGAGAAAGGCGATCGGTTCCCATCTGACAACTATTGTCATTGTGAGTAACGTTGACTCTTCATGGCGACTGATATATTTTTCGATTGGAACGGTAGTCAAGACCTTCGACCGGATCACTCTCATGGCATCCAAGTCCGAGAGGGGGGTCAGGAAGGCCTCAGACGCCAGACGTATCGCAAGAGCATTGTAGGCTTCAGAGTCGAAAATCACCTCACGATACCCACGCCTATCTGGAAGGATGAGCTCCTTATCGTCGGGAAGGGTCAAAACATCGTCACCGAGACTGGCCGTTTGCTTGTGTGTTGGCACCGCATCGTCAAATTCCTGGGTGTCCAGACTTGCGAGCCATCTCTTAATCTGTAATGAGATAACCTCATTGTCGACCCGTTCGATCTGTCTTTCTAACACAGTGTTGTTTTCGACCTGCTCCAACATGGCTTCCTTAAACATGTGAGTCAAGTCGCTACACGGTGTTAGCTGCGAGGCCTGGCGGATCAAGCTTGAATATTCCGGCTTGCACCGTAGGAACTAATACATGTAGAGGCACTCACTGTCGATATTTGTGAAGGAAATACATCACATCTCTCTGGGACTTGCTCGACCCAGGCTGGCCAAGCTTCAAGGCGAGCGCTTTCAGGAGCGATGGTAAGACCCCCACCATGCGATCCAAGCTCTCGCCTCCTGCCCCAAGCTCGTGAACTTTGGCAACCAAGTTGTCAGCAAGCTCAACCTTGTAGATGGTCACGTCAGCCCCGCTGATGCTACCTTCATCAGAGTACATCGTTCTCTTATCCCATTCCTTGATGTCAGTCAAGTCAGACTCTAAGCCAGTATCTTGGTGATGCGTGTCGTCCTTCTGCCCTGCAAGGGCGACGGCCGAACCGTAACCTGAATCCATGGAGTTTCCGGCTGCGGTGTGCGATCCAACAAGTCCTACAGTTGCGTCGGTTTTCTTCTGATACGGCTGCTCCGGAACTGGAGGGTCGAATGATTCCCGGTGTTCTCCCTCGATGTTCCTATCTGGTTCTGCGATGTCACGACCATGGAAACTGTTCGAGGCATCCTCCTCAGAATCGGTACAGTACGTCACATCAAACGGTGTAGCGACACTTTCCGCGTTCCAACGTCCTCCCACTTCGGCGATCCCATTGTCTAATCTGTTTTGTTGAGATAGGCCGGCCGCGGATTCTGAATTTAGTTTCCTTAGACTGCTCAACGGGACGCCTTTGTCTTATACCGGAGATAGCAGCCATCGTGGCGGAACTGACGAACGTACCGAGACCCCATATCTTAAACTGCCTCTTGTACGCTTTTTCCCAGGGACACAAGTCAACCACGAAAACCACCAAAACAGTGTGGCAAGCAAAGATTGTGAGCATACGATGCCTCGAATCCGTGGTCCACATTCATAATTCTCATCACCTCTGACAGTCCCTTCCCCTCGTCCCAAAACAATGAAGTAATCGTTGATCTTAGGTCTTCCCAGGCTAGTCGGGACCGTAGGGGCCTGCCATGCTTGTGGGAGACGTTCGAGACCCTCGCATCTCCATGACTCTTCGTGAGAGGATCAGCAGGTTCCCCTTCTTGACTCTGCGCTGAATCCATCGCGTCCATAGACTATGCGCGCCTCTGAGTTGTCTTCGTTGCACTTGGGAATTACGGTGGACTGGCAGTGTGTCGAAATTGTGTGCAAATGAGAAACTCCGAACAATGATCGCAGCCACTGAAAGAAGAGGTTTGCGTTTGACCCCCAGCCCCCGCCCTGAAAACGGCTTTGAGAGAGAGAGCCCAATTGTGTGCCTCCGACGCTCTGCCACAGCACTCCTGCACTTCGCCACTACCATTGTGAAGTTGCGGTGAGGTTGTGGGAGAAATGCCTGCAGTTAGCGAAGCCCGTGGTGATGGTGCTCCGGAAGTAGCCGGCGTCGGTGAGGCGGCCGCTGACGACGCCGCCGAAGAAGAGGAGGAAGACGGAGATGGAGCCGATCCAGGAGATTTCGGAGGGGGCGCGGTGCAGGTGGGATACGTGGTAGGTTTGGAAGACGCCGAAGGAGATTACGAGGCCCCTGGATTTCAGGGGTTAATGGGATTTAGGTTTTGCGTTTGTGTGGGAAGTGTGGGGAGGTCAAACCATGTGTTCATTATGCAGAGGAATCCGGCGATAATTGTGGAGGAGGAGTGTTAGAGACCTGTTGGGGATTGTCTTCCGGGTGGTTCTTACCAGGCATCCAAGCCGCCCAGCCGCCATCCGGGGGTGCGGTGACGGCGACCGAAGGTGGATGTTCCACGACTGTGGGCATGCTTGGTACACCAGAAAGCACCAATCTAGGTTGGGTTGGTGGGAGATGTGCCTCGGCGGTTGTCGCTTGTTCCTCTGGTGTCCCTCTCGCCTCGTTCAGGGGACGATTAGGTAGCTCGCCGCGAGGGTGGCAGTCGTCCATCGTCAAGTGGTGGATGGTGTGCTAGTCGTGATATTCTTGAAACTTCTTAAGAAAGAATACTCAGTCTACAGGAAAGTATGATAAAGGATGAGAGGTCGGGGGGTAATATATACTGCCGAGGGCCTTTATGAACCCGATTCCCAAAGCAGAGAATGCGAAGGAAGCATATTAAAAAATTCAAACTTTGGTGATCCCAGGTGTTCAGGGTGGGTTTATCAAGTCGGTGCTGACAAATACCACTGCAGTTAAAGCCTAGATGCGTGCTCTCATAACTGTTCTATTCTGTCTTACAAATCTGTGGAAGGGGGAACCTCCTCGTGAAGCCGCTGAGCCGGTGTGGCTTTCTCCGGAAAGGAACGCTTTTCGGCGAACTTTCACGATAGTGGAACCAGGGGCTCTTGTCTTGGCGGTATTTGGAGCTGCATAGGGCATAGTGCCCGGGGGCGAGATGAACACGACCCTTTCTTGGTTACCAGGTTAAGGCTTCGATTTCACACTGATGATTCGCCACGGCTCATAGCTGCGTACCCATCCACGTAATGATAACGATGAGGGGACAAACACACTACCGAACCCTCCTTCGGAGGCACCACTTGGGACTAGAACCCTAGCAGCGGAAGTCTCGGATTAATACAGCATTGAGTTGTGGACTGAGTCTACTATTATTACCAATCATGAAATTCTACACCTCTAGAGAGCTTCCAAGTTTGGGCCGAGGGATCTGTCAGTTGCTACTGATCTTCGACAAGGTCTAGAACTTCAACACAGCAGGGAGTCAGTCTCGCCGGAATGCGTTCCGAACAAATCAAATTATTCAAATCAAATCAAATTCGTTGACCTGTATATTTGATTTGATTTGATTTTACCGAGTTTGAGCAACGTCATTAGTAAGACAGACCCACTTAGTTATCGAACAACAACTGGCCAAAAGGTGACTTGAGATTTCTTGCCAACAGCTTGCATATACCCAGCGCCAACATCATTAGGATGACCAACCTCGACGACCGCTCCTTTGATGATTCCTCGTCGGCATCGAGCCTGACGCCTAGCCAGTCGGTTAGTCAGACTTCTGGATCGTTTATGAACTTATCACACGCCGGCCGCGACGCGCTTTCCATCCTGCGACGAACTCGAAGCGTAAAGGACCAACTCGAGATTGTCGACGAAGCAAACCTTCCCACCGAAGACAGTCAGTTGCCGAAGATTTGGATACAAAACAAGCCATATATCAATACAAAGTGGCTATACAAGAAGCGAAAGAGGTGGTCAAAGGTGGATGAGTACGGCGAGAGATACGTTAAGCTCGACAGGGACGACAGCAGCCTTGGAGAGTACTGGCTTTGCGATCCCTGTATGCAAGAGGGCAGAACTTCGCTATATGCCACTACCAATGGCGCTACAACGACTGTCAAACTACACCTTCAGAAGGACCACGGTTTGCTGATCAGTATCGGGAGCTCTGGAGGAGGCAGTGAAGCTGGCGATTCGGAGCCTAGTCCTCGCCGTCAGAAGACTCTAGAAGAGAGTCTGAGGAGAACACTTGTGTCCAAAACAACAGGGCAGCTCTTTAGGAATACGTTGCTCAGATGGCTAGCTAGCGCAAATATTCCGTTCTCCGGCATCGAACACCCTCTTTTTCGCCAGCTCCTCTGCCTAATGGATAAGGATCTTCTACAGGAGGTCCTGCCTCATAGCGGCGACACCGTCAGGGCGTGGATGAAGGCCGAGTTCGAGGCTGAGAAAGAGCTCCTGAGAG
Source organism: Chaetomium globosum CBS 148.51 (assembly GCF_000143365.1). Taxonomy (NCBI): domain Eukaryota; kingdom Fungi; phylum Ascomycota; class Sordariomycetes; order Sordariales; family Chaetomiaceae; genus Chaetomium; species Chaetomium globosum. The sequence continues at coordinate 1,186,207 of NT_165979.1, forward strand.
CCGAGCTTGCGAGGTCTCCATACAAGAAACACCTGACATTTGATCTCTGGACCTCTCCAAACCAATACGCTCTCCTTGGCATCACCGTCCACTTCGTCGATCAATCACAACAGCTGCAGTTTCGCCTCCTGGCGTTGAAACGCATATTTGGGAGCCACGGAGGTGAAAATCTTGGTCTCGTCCTAGAGGGCGTAATTGAGGATTTTGCTCTTTCCGAGACTGTCGGTTACCTAACCGCTGATAACGCGGATTCGGGTGATTCGGCCGTACGAGAGCTATTTCAGGCCCTTTTTCCTGAAGACAACTCGATCTCCGACCTTGCCCGCCAACGACGAATTCGCTGCGTCAATCACGGACTAAACCTGAGCGCGACCGGCTTCCTCGGCGGTACGTTTAAGGAGGCTATCAAGAAGCTCCCTCCTGGATCAGAAGAGCGCAAATTCCTTCAAGAAGAGAACGACTTCCTCGAGCATTGGCGTCAATCGGGCCCCATTCAGAAGCTTCACGACTTGATGGGGTGGATTAGAAGAGGCGCACAACGAAGGGAGCAGTTTCTTCAGTTCACACGCGGAGAGCTTACAGAAGATGAGCTTCTCGAATTCGGCCAGGTTCTATGGGACACTCGTGAGTTTGGCGGCTTGATGGTGAAGCAGGATAATGATACTAGATGGAATTCGTTTTTCGAGTCTGCAAAGAGGGCGTTGCAACTCAAAGATCCGGTTGAGATTTTCCAGAGGAGGATGGTCAACGAGAGGGACCCAAAGAAGCGCCTCCCTGAAGAATATCTTCTCAGAGACGATGACTGGTCTTTCCTCGGTATCGCCGTTGACGTACTTGAGCCGGTCTTTCGCCTCACAAAAAGATTTAAGGATAGGGCGCCTCGAATCGCTGAGGTAGCAGCATCTTTGCACTACCTACTCGATCACTTTCGCCGGCAGCGGAGTATTTACATCGACAACATCGCGAATGCTACGATGGACGGCCCTGACTTCGCTGGTACCTCAATCTTTGTGGGCCATCAGCTACCGGCGTTACAGCCGATCGCGCCGCCGAACACTCAGTCAGAGATCTTCTCTGACCGACCACAACGGCAGCGACGTGAGCCTGCGAGATACAGAGACGGCGTAGACGGCGCAGACGACGCAGAAACTACGGGAAACTACAATTCAGCTGATTTTTCCGACCGGCAAAACCTTCGTGCGTTAAGGGCCAGTCTTGCTGTTGCCATCTACAAGATTGACAAATACATCGCCACTCTAGAGGACTCGCCTGCTTACTGGGCAGCGATGATCCTGCACCCTGGCCTCAAGAAGCGATGGATTGAGAAGCAGCTCTCCGAAGAACACGCTCAGCGTGTGATTCAAGGCTTCAAGAAGTTCTTTGACGAAGATTACAACAAGCACGGCTCTCCAGCCCCCCGGCGGACTATCCAGACTCGGCCGAATTACCTCATCGACGAAGACTTCTACGACAAGCCTGAAGACCCCCTCCTAAAGGATGAGCTTCTTGAGTACTTTTCTATGCCGTTGTTACCTGTGGAGGATCCTCTGGAATGGTGGCGCCGGCACCAGACTTCATTGCCAAAGCTGGCAAAAATGGCATTCGATATCCTCTCCATACCCGCCACTTCTTGTGAGATTGAAAGAGTATTCAGCCAATCGAAGTTGACCATATCGACACAGAGGTGTCGATTGATGGACCAGACAGTTGAGGTGCTCGTTTGTCTGAAGTATTGGCTGTCAAACCGTAGTTGGGACTGACTGGAGATCGGGATAGCAGGATGTCACTTTGTATTTTAATAATTTGAATAGATTTGATTGTAGTTAGTTATTCAAATCAAACTCAAACTCAAATCAACTTTTACCCTGGGCTCTCAAATCAAATCAAATTCGGGCCTGATTTAATTTGATTTGTTCGGAACGCTGCTGGGAACTAAGACCACGTGTGGTTGCACGAGTTAGTGCACTATCCAGAGGTCATGAGCCGGGAGCTTAGGACTCACCATTTCAGCCGCATAGTGAACCAAAGATCGGTTCTCTGGGTCGGCAGCGAGAGGAGATGCCTTTCTAGTTTGAAATCAGGTGACTAGTTTTACCAATGCTAGTGCCACCAACTCTTCAAGCCGTGCCGGTGTTTGGGGACCCGGATCTTCATAGGAAATGGCTTGCATTGCATTCTTCAACAAAGTCAAAATCCGAAATACCGGTGCCGTTTCGGCGTCCACGGTAGGGTAGTATGTGAAGCTCGGGCTAATGCTCCAACCGCCTGCGCCTCTTGTCATTCCAAACGACAGCTGAACAGCTGAGTTTAGTATACGCCACAGTCCGGTGTACCTAAGACTGAGCATTTGGCTTCGGTTTATGCCTGCCGCCTGACCGAGTGGGCAGCCGGGATAATGCTCCGGTACAGTCGTCTCGACGGAAAAGACGAGCGAACTCCAGGCGAAATTGTTGCGTCGCCTGCGGGGCCGGCAACAGCACACCACGGCGCGCCCGGCTAACGACCGAACCAAGTTCCAGAATTGGTCGCGGTCATGGATCTGGTGTCTTATTATTAATCACTGCATGGTGCGCTGAAAGGGCGGAACCTACGTACATTCCGAGGGTCTGTAAAGCCAATTGAAGCGTCGCATTGGTGTTGCGCAGCCTCATTTCCAGCTGCTCGATCCCCGGCCGGTTGAACGGATAGCGCAACCTTTTGCCCAAAGCTTGGATATTTTCTCCCTCCGGACGGAGTCTGGTCTGGCCCAGCGAGCTGGGCCATCAGAGTTTGCAGGGCCTTGAACTCCTGGCTGCAAGAGTCGAGACAGCCATGCACCGCAGCTGTTGGCGCCTGGTGTTCCTGTTGGGGTTGGGGAAGTGACGCTTCGACGGCTTGCAGTGCCTTGTCGAGGCGGTCGGTCTGCTGTCTTGTGGAAGCGATGTCTTGCTCGCCGCATTTCAAGGCGTCGAGGTACGATGTGATGCCGCCGCAGACCTGTAAGCCCAGCGAAACCATGCCCGCCGTCAAGCCGGCGACGGAGAGCGGATCTGCCATTACCGGTACAAGAGGACGCAACCGGAGGTCTGTCGGCAATACGTTGGTAAATCTGCGTTCATGTATTGCTTGGGGAGTAGGTGGGTGCAAGGTCAGAGGAAAAAGGAGAAATCGAGTGAGCTGAAATGAGACGCGCATGGGAGCAGAGAGCCTGATACCGATGCCCCATCCTGCCTCGACATGAATGGGCAAGGGCTTAAGAGCCTTGCCGTCAGCCTGCATCAATCTGCCGATGGTAATGAACGTCTTGAGAGTGGCTGTGATGCCCTCAACTCCCAAAAGTGCCGAGGCGTGTTACACGGGATGAGACACTCACTCCAAGCTCACCCAGCTCACGAAAAACAGAGCCCCAATGGCGGACACGCCACAGCCATGAGCGCGAGAGTGCAATATCGGAATATACTCCTGATGATTCCGCGTGTCTCCTGTCCCGTTGACCCCTAAACACACAACTACATCAATCAGAAATTCGTAACTTCCATTTCTTTCACATTGCTTCCAATCCATTCCCGTTTTACTCAGCAACATCAAAGCCCCGGTTATGCCCCGATGTTTTCACATCTCCTGAGTGCAGAGTCGGAGCTCAAGGGGTTCGGGTAGAATAGGGGAGGGGTTAGGGTTATCCTAGTGTAAATCCACACCCGGCGATGCATTCGATTCCCCGTTAGGTACTTCCCCGCACCCCCCGTTTCAGTTCAAACATTCATTTGTCTTTCCCAGTCATTTTTCTACCGTGCATCCCAATGTGTGACATCTCCATCAGAGAATCCATCCGCTGGTTGCCAGACGAGGCCAGCGAGCCCACATCAACCATCGTCTTGACAACACCCAGCCGTCGGTTTGTCGATCTTCGTATTCTGAAATCTGACTCCTCGGCCAGTGCCAGTGGTGAGTCTGCGGGTTTCCTTGTCTCATCACTGCCCTCCGCGTCCCGATGAAGAAACAGGCACGCAATATGCTCATAGCCGTCCTGCCAGACCACGTCACACTCCCGCTATCCCGTTTGGATTGGGCCATCGCTGGCACCTCGTCATCATCCGTAATCCCGTCGAATGGAGAACCAGGGAAAGAGATTAGGCACGGCCAATGGGCTCACTGGATCGACTCACGGGCGGCAGATTGCGACGGCGTTGTGGATGAGGGCGACATGTTTGACGACCCCTCCGATGCCAGCCTGACCCTGGAAACGGGCCGGATGCTGAACCCGGCCACCGGCGTGGAGACGGATTATGAGGAGGTATGGCGGTCCGACCCAATCGAGACGGTGCCTGCACCTGGCGGTGGGGACGGGCAGGTTACTTGCCTCGCATTGCAGATGGAAAGCGTGACGGGGAGCGGCAGTGAGGGACCAGGAAAAAGAGTCAAACGGGGGCTTGTAGTCCGATTGGGGCAATACTGTCAGGCATTTGCCCGGGACGGTGACAACATCACCGTGGAAAGGCTGAAGTGGGATACCGCGCAGCAGTGGTGGGTGACACAGGTCCGGATTGGGGACCAAGAGCTGCCGATCGAGATTGCGACGCATCTCGCCCATGAGACTACACTTGATGACGAAGTGAGAGTGGGCGGTGCCATTTGGAAAGTGGTCGAGAGGGCCTAGGCGTAGGGAACCTGTAGCTTTTCCGTGTTTTGCGGCAGCCCTCAACCCCCGGCGAAACAACAAACGCTTTCTTCAAGTTTTACTGGCCAAGCTCGGTCCCGTGTCTGTGTGCTTTGGCCCGGCCTTGACTCGCGGTCATGAGGTTGTACACCTGCTCTCAAGTGCTGGCGAGGTGATGTGCTTTGGGGTCCAAGCTTCCTTCTTGGGCCTTTGATTCCATTCCCGGGCCTTTGATTCCATTCCCAACCATTCCCGACCCGACTCATCCAACGAACTCGACTCATCCAACGAACTCGACTCATCCAACGAACTCGACTCATCCAACGAACTCGACTCATCCAACGAACTCGACTCATCCAACGATACCCTTGATCACAAACAACTAAAGCAACTCCAAAGCTACCATCACCATGCTGACTCCGGCCCATGCCAAGCTGTGGTTCGACTTTTATCCCATGGGTAACACGCCCGCGGTGTGCCTTACCCAGGGACTTCCACCCGAGAAGAAGGCCAACATGCTGCTGCTCGGATGCGGCGACCCCGCAGCATCTTGTTCACCACGCACTGCGATGGTAGGCTACCCCTGGATAACACGGAATGTCGCAATGCTAATGAGAACCAGTTCCCCGCTCAATGGACATCACTTGCTGCGACGTTGAGACCACAATCCTAGGTTAGAAATCCTTTTTGGCTTGAACCGCTGTAGATCACCTCTAACAACATGCCACCAGCTCGAAACATCATCCTCTTCACCCTCATCCTCGACGACCCGGACGGTCAGAAAAGCAGCGACAACTGGAACATCTTTTACCATGCATTCCTCGACCAAGCCTGCCATGACCGGCTGCTAGGCCACGTCAAAAAAGCTACGCGCTTTGGCCTCCACGCTCGATGCCTGGCGTGCAGGTGAATACGGCAAGCTGATTCGGTTTTGTGACGAGGGCACCCTCCGCCGTGTCGCTGAAGCCTTGACTTTCTACATCTCCGCGGCGATGCCCGCAAGCGTGTGGGAGGCAGCGAGAACAGGTTCTCGACGATGGGCGTCCGATCTTCCTTGTCTGCTGGCACAATCACTATGGTGGACTTGGATCACCGTCACCACCACTTCTGGCGACACGGCAGCCTCCATCTGGATTCTAAGACTCTGTCGCAAACCACCTTCGCGAACCCCATGTTTGTGTCGGCAGACGCCACCGTCAAACTCCACCACAGTGCGGACCCCTTGTTTGGATGCCACCTGTCTGCGGCATATGTGCCCTTTGCGTCCGACGCCTCCTTTCCTCAGCGTCGCTCGGGGCAGGCAAAAGCGAAAGACGTCGTGGCAGCCGCCAAGGGGGAGTTCGCCAACTGGAGCAACACGTTCAGGAGGCGGGCACAGGACGACTTGACCCTCCGCTTCTTTTCCGGAGACGCATTGCTCTTCTGCTACACTCTTCAGCATCGATGTTACCGGTCCAGCTACGACCGCTTTCCATTACCGGAGTCGCCATGAGACGATGGAACCGCTCGCGCTTGTCCAGGATGACTATGGGGTCAACGGCAACGCCCCGGTTTCCTTCAACGTAATCGATACCTCCGATCTCCTGGATCGCCTCCGCGGGCTGAACCTCTTCGCTGCCACCTCGCCGCTTCTTGACGGTGATGCCTCATCCAGCCTTTACACAGATACCCTCATTCAACATGGCGCCAATTCCCCTCAAGAACACCTCGACAACCTCGTTGGGGGCCATCTCGCGACAGCCTCTTTGCTCGTAGGCCTGCTTCCTATCGAGTATTTGACAAATACCGCCTCTTCGTCTGGGGGCGATGGCCAATTACTTGGTGCCTTCGTGACCCCGTACTTTAAGCTGGAAAACAGCCACAATGAGCCGATGCACACGAGGATTACATGGAAGCGCCCGCCATTGAGTCAAGGGGCAGGATGGGACCCTCTGCACATCGATGCCGAAGAACTTGCGGCGCTCCTTTACAGGATTTATGTCGGCATGTTTCCGGTCGAGCAGGTGCACACCATGTTTGGTAAGGCCAGCTCTGAGTGGCTCGAGTACGCTTCAACCATCCGGAACACCCGCCCGGGCTTCTCAGCTTTAGTCGCGCTGGTCAAGGGGCGCGTCGTGACGGACTGGGACAGCGCCATGAAGAAACTATTCGCGCTCATCATGTCCGACCGTCGCTTGATAATTGGGAAGGAATCCTTGCCAGAAGTGTTCCTATACATGCATCTCCTGGGTCTTTATTCACTTGACCAGATGAAGAGCTTCGGCCACCGCCGTGCAACCGACCCAAGGCCCAGCCCCATTCTGGCAGGGTGGAAGAACATGCCGCCATCCGTTTGCATCACGCTGAAGGTGCCACGGTCGACACTTCGACCCTTGACAGACCCCCCCGCTCACATTGTAGGAACAACCCCCTTGCAAGTCACGATGTGGAGGTCTCAGGAAACCCTTTGCCTTTTGAGTACACCTTTGTGGCGTTGCAACTCGGATTCGGTACACTCCCCACCAACGGGTCGCGCTTCACCAACTCCTTCGCAGTCAACATCAAGGAAGACCTACAGGTCTGGCATGGGAATTCTCCCTTGTTTGTCACCTTCAGGGTTCCATCCGACATCATCCTCTTCGAGCCACAACCCACGGGTATCTACTTGGGCATCCAGGCCACTCCTACTACCGCCCCGCTCCTCTTTCAGCAACTCAAGAGCGTGGCGCGTGACATGAGCTTGTTCAAGACGACAATCGGAGACACTGGCAATGTGTACATCACCAGGGAACTTCCCAACCCTAGCAAAGGCGATGGGTGATCCCGGGTTTTGCAGAGGACACCTTCACCGCTCAGAGTTCAGAGCAACTCGGGCATCGCCACAACCACGACGGCCTGCACCGACCACTCAACCTCGAGGGTCACGTTTCTCTCCGTCCGCACCAACCTCCTCTCCGGCAACCTGCGCGCTGCCCTCACTAACGGTGCCACCGTCCAAACCACCCCGGCCTCTCCGTGCGTCTTCACCGTCACGGTTGGCACAACCCCCTTCACCGTCACCTTCCCGTTCCCGGTCCTCGCCGACACGGTCAAAACCCTCATCGCGCGCACTTCCAGCTACATCGAACTCCACGCCACCATCATGTCCGACCCTGCCGCCCATCCCTCCCCAACCTTTACCGCCCCGCTCTACTTTCCCCCATCCCCTATCACCACCAACCCCAACCCCAGCCCCCCCTCACCCTCATCTGCTACACCACCCCCTACACCACCCTCTCCACCCACCCCCGCCTCCTCCTCCTCCCCACCACCCCCACCATCAGCCCCATCATCAACCTCGACCTCCTCCGCTTCATGCACGTCCACACCGTCCAGCGCTTCACCCCGCGCGACGTCCGCCAGCGGCCCACCCCACCCGCATCCGACCATCTCCCGTCCACGCCGACCCGCGAGGCGCGCGCCCGCGTCTTGCTCAAGGTGACGCTCTGCGAGCTGCTCTTCCGGGCAACGGGCGTGCCGCTGGGGCCGGTGTCGGTGGTGGTGCCGGCGCAGGTGCGCGGGAGTCAGGGGGGTGGTGGTGGAGGGGGAGGAGGGGGGGGCGGGGAAGAGCGAGCGGCTCTTTGTGCTGCGCAATCGGGCGGCGCTGTCGCCGGCGGCGGGGGGCGATATCATGGTGTTTGTGTCGGCGGTGCGGTGGGATGTGGCGCGGGGTGGCGTGGTGCTGGATTGTGCGGTGCTGGTTGTGACGGAGCCCGTGTTCAGGCGGTTGGGCGGGTATGAGGGCCGGTTGGTGGGCGTGGCGTGCGGGGAAGGTGGTGCCGGTTGTGGTGGAGGTGGAGGAGATGAGGTTGTGGAGGGAGGTGCTGCCGGCATGGGTGGACCTCTGCCTGGAGGGGATGTGGGCGAATAGGGAGGGGTGTGAGTATTATCATGCGGCGGAGGGCGTGTGGAGGGCGCCGGTGTCGGTGGAGCCGGGGAAGGAGGTGGATTGTGGGTGTGGGAAGGGGGTGTTTCCGGATGATTGCGGGGCGGATGTGCACACGCGTGGGAGATGTTCAGGCCGCATTGTGTCCAGGCGGCCATCCCGGCGCTGTTTGCGAGCGTGCTGGCCGAGGATGTGATTCCTGACTTTGGGAAGACGGCGTCGGCGCGGGAGGAGCAAGAGAAAAAGGATAGTGTTTCCGTTTCTGCGTGTCGGAACTGCGGGACGGAAAGACAAAAGACGGCAACGATCTGAACAGCTGTGGCAAGTGCCTGGGCGTCAAGTACTGTGGCCGGCCATGCCAGCGGGCGGACTGGAAGCGCCATAAGCAAGAGTGCACTCCCAAGAAGTAGGACAGGATTGGATGGTGGATGTGTGATACATGTACGGAAGTCCCTACCAAAAGTCTTTGCTGACCGCTTTCCAAATCCTACTAGTTCTGCTTGGCAGAAAAAGGCCCATAACCACTAACAGTTTAATGGGCGGTGAGCAAAGACTTTTGGTAGGGACATCTGTAGTTATCAAGTATCTGAGAAGTGAACCACTGAGCTTCTAACAGCAAGATATTGAATCCAGCTTGACTCCTCCCGGCTCCCGCCAGAGCAGCAAGGCCTTGACCTCGAAATCTCTTGAAACCTCAAACGCGGAACAACAAAAAGAGCTGGCTTGAGCTAACCTCTTGCCCTCATGTCTTCCCGTTCGGGACAATGCTGAATTATGTACACCCACGAGACGAACAAGCGACTTTGTCTTGGTTAGTTGCTTGGCAGGGTCGGTTAGGGCTGATCCCGAAACCGATAATCTCACGTCAGCGTGCCGGATATGGCTTCCGTCAACGATTCGGGGCCGTTCTTCTCGAATCTCGACCCAAAGGACATTCGTTTCCTGACCCATGATAACCACGAGTGATACCATGCCGTGGTCCACCGTCACCCGGCTTCCCGGACGTTGTTCGCCATCGACGAGGTTCCCTGGCGTGGGAGCGCCTGGGCTGTTTGCTCGCGAAGCTTGAGTGGGTCGGGGAGGAGGGGACAGGGGGGCCGGGTTCGAGTTGCACAGCACTGGCGGCTAAGGACGGCTCCTGTGGCTGAATTTTGCCCAATTCTGTCTTCTGTTGAAAGTTCTCGGTGTTGCGTGAGAAGGGCTTCGATGCCTAGCGAAAATACCTCGATCCTGATCCCGATTTTCCCCAAACGTGGCAGTCGACCGAGATCGCGTCGCACAGCCGCGATCCCAACCACAGAGGAAGGTCGAGGGCGGTTAACTGGCAAATCACGACAGACGAGAGACCAAGCGGCACGTTTGCAAGGGGCCCCTGAATCCATGTGCCAAGGCTCAGCTGCATGCGAGCCCCGACGTCCAGTCCGAACTCAACCTAGCTGGAAAATGGGCGGGAGCCAAGCGCCCCAGACGCGGCCAGGGGTGCCCAGGCGAAGAAAAACGTTGTCAGGCTTCAGGGCTGCCTGGTAATGCGTGTCGTCCCATGAAAAGGCGGGAGCTGTCCCCAAAGGATGCCCAGTTCTCGGATCTTCCAGTCTTGTCACGTCGCCGTCCTTGCATGTAACCCCTGAGTGGCTACGAAGCATGGCATTCACTGACAGAGAGCGGACTATTCTCGGCCCCCTCACCACCGTCTTCACGCCTCCAGCACCATGCACCATCGCCGTTGGATGGTGCAAAACATGCGACGTCGCCTGGTGGGGTCAGACCTGCGGAGGGGGAGGGGAAGAGGACAACACGAGCTGCTGGCCGACAACCACCGAGGGGGTGCCCGAACCGACCAAGCTACCGTTGTACGGGTGGGGGTTCTACTCCCCTGGGTTGGAATGCCCGGCAGGATACACATCGGCCTGCTCGGCGGTCGAGGGCGTGACATCCCAATGGAAACATCAATTCCGAATGGAAGCCGAAGAGACGTTTGTCGGCTGCTGCCCGGAGGGCTTCAAATGTGATAACCTCCGAGGCCAGACGTGTCTCATGCGCGCCAAGTCCACCGAGCTACCGACGGTCTCCTGCGAGAACGGCGCCAGCAACAACTTTGGCTTCACGACGCTCCCCAACGCGGCGGTCACCACCATGAACCTGTACGCGCCCATGATCCAGCTCGCCTGGAAGGCTTCCGACCGGCCAGAAACATCCACCCTCAGCAGTAGCGCCACCACCTCCGCCCCGACAACCACCACCCTCAACCCAACATCCGCCGCCGACCCCAACGCCCCCACCATCTCCGAACCCGCCCTCTCCACAGGCGCCATCGTCGGCATCGCCATCGGCGCAGCCGCGCTGTTCCTCCTCACGCTCGCAGCCGCCATCTTCATCTGGCGGCGACGACGACGACACAGCCATCCAGGCGGCGTCGGCCCCGGCAACCCCCTCGGCAACGGCTCATACGCCCCCTCCTACTCAGCGCTACGAGCAGGATCGCCAGGCATGGAGGACACCAAGCACTACTACACGGGCGGGGTGATGGAGATGGCGCCGGGCCACGGGCGGGTGGAGGCGCCGACCGAGGGGCATATGCGGGTCGAGATGGGCGCGGATCGGCTCGTGTCGCCGGCGTCGCCGCTGGTGGAGGCGCCGGGGCAGGACCATGGAGGGGGTGGGCCGTACGCGGCGCATCCGCGGCAAGTGGTGATTCGGGGGGAGGGCGATATGTCGCCGCCGCCGGGGTATTTTCAGCCGCCGCTTGGGGCGGTGGAGATGCCTGTGGGGAGGTATCAGTAGGGGAGGGGGGTTTATTTTGTGGGGATGGGAGGGGGTTTGTGTTGGTGGTTTAAGCATGGCGTGGAGTAGGGGGATACGATGTGTTAGTGTTAAGGATAGAGGCGTCCAGGGGTTGTTTTTCAGTGTTTACCTTGTCCTATTATGTGTATTTCTTCAGCTTATTTTAGTTCTCTCTCACATCCCATGATAATAATACCCCATAATAATCTCATCACCGCATCCACTGACTGAACCGCGTGTGGTTTGATCCCAGGGGTTAATGTTTACATCCAGGAACCCTAACCCTGTGTTTGTGTCCATGATGGTTTGAGACCGGTGATAAATTGGCGCTTGCATGTTATAACTGCACTTTCTGATTGCCAAAATATATGGGGATGTGCTTAGAAAGTGTAGTGTAAATTCCCTAGAAATCGATTTGAGACAACGCAGGTTGTTAACATCCGGTGCGTGCCTGCTCGCCGGGAATGGAATTGTTGCAAATCCGATCCATTTTTTTGGTCGGATTTTGGTTGCAGGCGATGCGATCGGCAGCTCGGCACACAGCCTCAATCAGAATCAGGGTGAACTGTCCAACTTTGCAGATGTTTCATTTTCGGCATCAACTCAACTCATAGATTTGATCTTTTGGCTTTTCCCGCCCATCATTGTCTCTCCTTGCCCCATCAACCGTTCCAATTTATTTAACAGCACACTTGGAGCGAAGACCAACCGCAAGCCAAAGCGCACGCAGTCTTGTGGGCCCTGGCTCTCGGTCGCCGTCATTTGCCCCAGCCGCTCTCGTAGGGCTGGCAATCAACCCCTGTGCCAGCTTTCGTCATCGACGTGCCAACATTTTGACCACTTCTCTGGGATTCTGGCGGGCCCAGATACCACCGGTCTTGGATCGGATTTACACCCAAGGTCTTCACCATGTCTTGGGAGTTGACCCGTCGTCGCTGGCTTCGAACCCTTAATAGCAGATTTATTTATGGCCGAATCGTGAGTGTTCCTCTCTTCGCTTTCGTCCCGCCGCATGGGCCGGTCGCGTGCCGCTCCTCCAGGGGTTCCTGGCTTCAACTTCCATCCCAAGTTCCATCGCCTTCTGCCAACCCTCGCACCGTCATTCACTGCCGCAGCACTGCTAACGGAAATGCGTCAACTCTCAGCCGCTATTGCACGCCATCATCTTCTTCATCGAGATGGCCCTCTTCGCCCGGCTCACCAGCCGGTTCAACTCGTACTACGATGAGCGACCTCGTACGTCCAGTCCCCAACACTGCCGGCCGCCTAGACGCCGACCTCTACAACCCAAAGACATACTGACGATGCATAAACTTCAGTGCTCACCATGATGGTCACCAACTCCATTCTCGGAGGTGTCGCCGACACCGTTGCGCAGACCATCACGTCGATCCGGGAGCGTGCGGTGCGCAAACACCCGAACGGCCGCCTCAACCCCCGCGACGATGCCCTTGCCATTGAGATTCACGAGCTCGACCGCAAAAACCCCTTCAGCAACCGGGAGCTAATCCCCGAGTCGAAGATCCTACCGCCGCCCTTCGACTTCGAACGCCTGACCCGCTTCATGGCCTACGGCTTCTGCATGGCGCCGATCCAGTTCCGCTGGTTCAAGTTCCTCGAGGGTGCCTTTCCCATCACCAAGATGGCCGCTTTCATGCCGGCCATGAAGCGAGTGGCGTTCGACCAGCTCATCTTTGCGCCGTTCGGCGTCGCCGCCTTCTTCACGGCCATGACCATTGCCGAGGGCGGCGGGAAGAGGGCCGTGTACCAGAAGATGCGGGACATGTATGTGCCGACGCTCAAGGCAAACTACGCCCTCTGGCCTGCCGTGCAAGTCATCAACTTCCGGCTTATGCCGGTCCAGTTCCAACTGGTGAGTTCGTCCTGGAATAAAACCGGTTTTGTTCCTGGGCTTCCGCTGACGACAAGCCGTGTTCTAGCCCTTCGTATCGACGGTTGGCATTGCTTGGACCGCATATCTCTCCCTTTCCAATGCGGCTGAGAACGCGCAGGAGAATCGCGTCCCTGAACGATCCGACATTCGGTTGCCATAAGCCTCGACTAAGGAAAAATACAATTTGTGGCTATCATACGATGGTGAGGGTTGATACGATAACGGGGTAGCGTTGAACATTCGACTTGCACTATTCAGCGCCACGGCGGGTGCAGTCCTGTTTATCTATTCTTTCATTTTATTCCCACGACTTTCTTTGGGTTTAGAAATTGCAACGAACTGGGGCTCGGGTTGCGCGCCAGTTACCTACCACGGCGAATGGAGTTGGGCAGGTCCTCGTTTGTTTCGTCATTCTCTAAGGATTCTCTGTAACAATATATGAAAAAAAAACTATCTCGGACTGTGACATGTCGAGTTTGCGTCCGGTTCTCCAGTTCCCAGTACTCACCAAGCGTCTTGTGCAGTGAGAGAGACCTTCCTCCGGTGACCTAGCAGGAGTGTGCCCCAAGTCATGGGTAGGGTCTCCCAATCCCACGGCATGGTTTGAAGTCTGCGACTGCGGTCGTGTCCTGAAATTAGCGTGTTGTGACATTCATCCAAGCTCGGTTCTCCTTTTTGCTGAGACGAAACCTGGATAGCCGAAAATCGGAGCTGAGCTGCTTCCCAGAACTGGTATTTGCCAAGCCCACTTCGATGGTTAGAGCTTCCGGGAGCGAATCCGATAACCATTGAGGACTGGTAAGCATGGAGGCAATCATTGCTTGTATCTCCTGCCTATGGGGAAAGAGATAGCAACACATTCCCAATTCTTTGGTCCCAAATTACCGAACCGTTCGTGTCATCATCATCGAGAGCAAGCTCCGGGATCAGCCAACCATCGTCCGACGTCACTGCTTCACAGCGACCCCACCACCTTTTATTACCCCTCTACCCCTCCATTCCGACAGGGTCGGCTCAGCTTCGCTTGATGCTGCGTCTTTTTACCTGCCATCAGACCGGAAAAATACGATAAGCTTGTCTCCAATCCCCAATTGTCACCCAAGAGCTTCTTATTGTCGCCAATTGCTGCAAATCTACCAAGATGTCTCTGGCCAACAAGCTCTCCATCGAGGATGTCGACCTCAAGGGCAAGCGCGTCCTGATCCGCGTACGTTCCGATAGCCCCCACGATATTTCTGTTTCGCGAGGCCATGCCTCAAGCTAATAGTAGCTCCATCACAGGTCGACTTCAACGTCCCCCTCGACGCCGACAAGAAGGTCACCAACCCCCAGCGCATCGCCGGTGCCATCCCCACCATCAAGTACGCCGTCGACAATGGCGCCAAGGCTGTTGTCCTCATGTCCCACCTCGGCCGCCCTGACGGCAAGGCCAACCCCAAGTACTCGCTGAAGCCTGTCGTGCCCGAGCTCGAGAAGCTGCTGGGCAAGAGCGTGACCATCGCCCCTGACTGCGTCGGCGCCGAGGTCGAGGACATTGTCAACAAGGCCGACAACGGCGACGTGGTGCTGCTTGAGAACTTGCGCTTCCACATCGAGGAGGAGGGCAAGGGCACCGATGCCGAGGGTAACAAGATCAAGGCAGACAAGGCCAAGGTGGAGGAGTTCCGCAAGGGGCTGACCAAGCTTGGTGACATTTACATCAGTACGTTCCCACTTGTTCGTCACAACCAGCACCTAGACCTTTGTTACTGACAACTCACAGACGATGCTTTCGGCACCGCCCACCGCGCCCACTCCTCCATGGTCGGCGTGGACCTCCCCCAAAAGGCGGCCGGCTTCCTCATGAAGAAGGAACTCGACTACTTCGCCAAGGCGCTGGAGTCGCCCAAGCGGCCCTTCCTCGCGATCCTGGGCGGCGCCAAGGTGTCGGACAAGATCCAGCTGATCGACAACCTGTTGGACAAGGTCAACACGCTCGTCATCTGCGGCGGCATGGCCTTCACCTTCAAGAAGACGCTCGACAACATGTCGATCGGCACGTCGCTCTTCGACGAGGCCGGCTCCAAGACGGTCGGCGACCTCAAGGCGAAGGCCGCGAAGAACGGCGTCAAGCTCGTCCTCCCAGTCGACTACATCACGGCCGACAAGTTCGCCCCGGACGCCAAAACCGGCACCGCCACCGACGCCTCGGGCATCCCCGACGGCTGGATGGGCCTCGACTGCGGCGAGGAGTCAGTCAAGCTGTACAAGGCCGCCATCGACGAGGCCCAGACCATCCTCTGGAACGGCCCCGCCGGCGTGTTCGAGTTCGACAAGTTCGCCAACGGCACCAAGGCCACCCTGGATGCGGCCGTCGCGGCGGCCGAGGGCGGCAAGATCGTCATCATTGGCGGTGGTGACACCGCCACCGTGGCGGCCAAGTATGGTGTGGAGAAGAAGCTCAGCCATGTGTCGACTGGCGGCGGCGCCAGCTTGGAGCTGCTCGAGGGCAAGGAGCTGCCGGGTGTTGTCGCGCTGAGCGAGCGGAAGTAGGTTACTGTCACGTTTTGGGCAGGAAGTTGCGCGGCCATAGTAACAGAATTAGGCGGGCGATGCTATGAATATCAGCTTTGTTTGTGATGGGCCGTTAGTGGCAAACATTTGGAGCAATTATCATGATATCCGAATAATGAACCCGGGCCTCTTGCTTGAATGGGAGAGCTTCCATTGTTGCAACCGCTCCATGCTTGGGCTGATGCCAGTGGTCCTATCTTCGCCGTCTTGTCTTGGGAGTCACGGTCGGTTAATACTCCCCGATCACACGGCTGTAACTATAACCATGCACGAGCTGCCGTGTGACGACGGACCGGTTGAGAATACAATGTGAAGTGCTACCATGTTCCCATGTACGTATTCCTCCCTCGCAAACTACCGGAATCACCGCTTCTTGGACGCCTCCACCTTCCTCAGCTCCTCCCTGTACGAGCCGTTAGCACATGCATCATGATACGAGGGAATAGGAGAAGCCAAAACATAAACGTACTTGAGCTGCGCCGAAAAGTCATCGGTCGTGTCGTCGTCGTCCCACGACTCTTCCCACAGGCGCTGCGGCGCGCCGCCACCGCTCGCAGCCTCTGTGTCCTCCTGCTCCCAGTCTATTTTTCATCATCGTCAGCATCTGTTGGCACGGGCTCTCGGCCCAGCCCAACCCCCAGCCTGTTGTTGTTTTCACGCACCATCAACGGGGAAGTCCTCAAATTCGTCGTCTTCCTCCAGCGGGGCCGGCTTCTGCTCCGCGGCCGGCTGCTGCTCGGCCTGGGTCGCGGACGCGGCCTTGTCGTCCTTCTTGGTGGTGTTTTGCGAGGACGTCATTGTGGATGGGGTTCGGAGTTCTTCGGTTCGGTGGTGACGTGGTAGTGGCTGTCAAAAAGGCGGGAGGCTCAAGACCTGGCCAAGCAAGCGCAGGGAATGTCGTGGAAGGTGGCGTCGGATTGGTCAGGAGTTGAAGGTTGGGTGGTCAGCTTTGTGCGGTATCCGCGGTTGGGAAGAACGGGGGTTCAATGTTATTGATGTCTTGAAGGTAAGTCGGTAGGGGTTGCGCGATGGTGTTGATGGCGGTTTGACGGGGTTTGGTTCGCTCCAGGTTGACAAGGCGGGACGCAACTCGCACCTTCCGCAGTGCTCGCACAGCTCCGGCTGGTGGGGCAGCAGCGATCACGGTTGGGTGCACGGCCCTTCCATCTGCGGCTGCTTACCACATCCCCGATCCCAGCCAGGTGGGGTGGGCACAACTTTTTAATGTTTGGCCAGTCTCATACTAACTACCTGAGTTACAAACCGAGAGCTACTTTTGAACGTCATGCAGAACGGTCCCAAAGGAGATAAGCCAGAAAAGGAGGATGTACAGGCTTCATGAGACCAGGATCCATTTTAGGATATGTATTAGTAGATTGCATGATAGTTGCCCTTTCGGGTTAGGCCCGCCGGGCGGAATGAATTGTGTGTGTGTGTGTGTGTGTGCAGAACGGTCCCGCCGTGCCCACCGCATAGATAGAGCCTCTTCTGCGTCTCATTGATACACAGCATTTGGCTCAGCCGAGTCTCAACTCTTGATTCTTTGGCGCACGGAATGGCCTTTTCAAGCGCAACGCCTGCTACAATACCAACCATTCAACGCGTTGTTAGGAGAGAGTTCTCTTGATTATCTCTACGTGGGACGACAGAGTATGAGGATCACAACTCGGGACTCGGGACCGAGTACGGGCCGAATTTAATCGGTCTTGTATGTTCAGCCTCTCACGCCTAGACCGACCGTAACAATTTACCCAAGGCACATACATGCAACAGTCATTGGATGCCATTCATGAAGTCTTTTCGGATGGGGTGCCGATCAATGCCCCCAATCCCCCATTTGCGACCCATTCCCTAAACAAAACCTCGATAAAGTTTCGCATTTTTCACAGCCGCGACACTACTGTTCTAACCCAGGGTTCAGGCGCCCTTCAAGGTTCGAAGACTGTTACCAGTATTTGAGTTGCCTTCAAATTGGATGGCAGCTACCGGGTATTCGTCGTTCGAACCGCAAGCGTATTAAAGATGACATTTGTCAGGGCATTTGTTGTATTAGAACCCCGGAGAGGGGTAGGCCATACTGCACTGACTGTGTGCCATTGTCAAGCAAATGTTCAAGCCGTGCCGCCAAATGCATGGTACCTTTGTGTCTCACTCAACAAGCTACTGCGGCACGTCCGCTAATGACACCACCTGTCCACTGATATCGCCGTCCAAGCTCTCAAGAACCAGTACAACCCCGGTGGTATCGCCGCCGGCTACGACTTCTACTCGATCGCTGGCACAAGGGTTACGTACGTCTGCAATATCGGCTCGGCCTCGTGGACGTGCACCGTCAATGATCTCACCAACGACCATGCGCACACCACGCAGGTTTGCGGCTGGCACAAGTCTGGCTGACGCGTGCGGTGGCTTGCGAGCAATAGGGGCGCGCAGATTAGCTATGAAGCCAACTTTGCCAAGTTCTGTGGTCGTGGACCCTAGGAGCTGAGCCGCCTGAGCATCTCAATGCTGGATATCGGGGAGGTAGTATGGGGCGTGTCTAAAGGTCTAGCTTGTCGGCCAGTGGCTTTCTGTCATGTTTTTTGCCCGTTTCGTTTCTCTATCGGCCGCCTTATTCAGAATGTTTTCTCTTCGGCTGGTCTCGCAGCTTCGCTCTCTACGGTCTCCCATTCTCCTTGTCTTGTTGAGCACATACCGACATGCGGTATGGTTTTGGTCCCCGACCGGGTGGTGCTCTCAGTGCGGAGGCCATGTTACTGATCGATACAGCCCAACGGCGATATATACAAAAAAAAAAAAAAAAAAAAAGAAAAGACAATGTTTTTGCGGCCAAACCATGTGACATATGAACTCGGCTCGGTGATTGTCGAGGCTTCCGAAGCATACGTTTGTTTTTGAGTGCAATGCCAGGTCTTGAGACTTGGCCCCAACGATGCGCTGTGTGGGGCAAGCGTCAGCGGCGTCTTGCCCTCATTGTCGAGACGCCCGAAAATGGCGGCACTGCCCGCCCTGCCAAATTCGGCGGCTCGAACAGTAGGCAAGTTCTGTCGGTACTTAATCTGTAAAAAATAGCTATCTTAACTGCCAACGCAAGTCCTCTCCTTTGCTAGAACCCGAGACACGTTTATACGTGGGTTGCAATACTCTCAAAACCACTTTTCTTACCGCTCAAGCGGTGTCAGGTCTTCCAGAAATGGCAACGCGCACAAGCCTTCGGACTTTCCAAGATGCACGCGCCTGCCAAGAAAGAATTGGAA
Organism: Chaetomium globosum CBS 148.51; assembly: GCF_000143365.1. Classification (NCBI taxonomy): domain Eukaryota; kingdom Fungi; phylum Ascomycota; class Sordariomycetes; order Sordariales; family Chaetomiaceae; genus Chaetomium; species Chaetomium globosum. The sequence continues at coordinate 1,205,232 of NT_165979.1, forward strand.
AGCTTGGTTGATGTCACTTCCTCCACATTCATTTCTTTCATGCACTCGAGGAATTGGCGAGCGAGCCAATAAGCACTCCGGCTGCAAGGGAAGACAAAGCCGTTAAATGCATTTCCGTCATCTCCATCGTAACCGGTAAGCGGGGCATTGGCCCGACTGGATCTCCAGCTTCACATTCATGGTGGGGTTGCTCGTGTCGTCGTCAGCTTTCGCTCGCAGGATTGAGGCGCGTTGGGACAAGGGTAGGGCTGTTGCGAGGACCGAAGCCAGCCTCCAACAACAGGGTTGCTCGAGTTGTTCTAGCCTCTGGCAACCAACCCGGTGAAGCCGGCTGCATTTAGCGATATTTATTGCCTCCGAGCCTCCGTCGCTGGGGTCATCCGATCCTTCCTTGTCTCCATTCATCCTCTTCATGCCTCTCAAAACCACTATCCACTCCCCGCTTGCCCTTCCTCGCCACCCTCCTTGACCCGACCCGACATCTTGCCTGGCCAAACAAACACCGACCCGAAGGCACGATGTCGGCTCTCCGCTCGTGGTTTCGCGGCCCGTCCGCTCCGGCGAGTTCCAAACCCTCGTCGAAGGGCACGACGCCCGGCCCGAGCCCGACCGATAGCACATCGACACTCGCCGGCAAAGCGAAGCCCGCGATCTCCCCCGCGGAGCAAGAGGCTCGCGACATGGAAGATGCGATAACCGCCGCCGGCCTGATCATGAACGACGACATCGACGGCGCGGAAGCGCTGCTGCGTTTGCGCGAGGACGCTTCCACCTTTCACCAACTGGGGCTGGGCGTTACCAGCTTCATGAGGAGTATCCTCGGGTTCGAGAAAGAAATTATGACCGAGGCGGCAAACCGGCTGAACGAGACGGAGAATAGGGCATGGAATGACATCAAGAAGGCACAGAAAGAGGCGGAGAAGGCGGGCAATGCGTCTGCCGGTAGCACGGGGTACTGGTACTCCAAGCCAGCGGCAGTCGAGCCAAATGCCGCGGGAAATGGAGGCCGGAGCAAAATATACCCTCCAGGGTCCGAGTTTGCCCTTGTTAATGCCGAGGCGCAGCTCATGAACGCTGTGGTGGGCGTGATGCACGAGAGCTTGACCGAGGCCATCAAGGGCTTTTACAAGCTGCGCAAAGCGTATGTTACGTTGGATGGCATCATGGAAGCCGAGGCTCGTTACTTGACCTCCATAGGGCAGGGTGAGGTGAAGAGGGCGGCTTCGACGAAAGCGGCTTCAGTGAAGAGAGCCAGCTTTTCGGAAGACCCCATGCCCGGGACTTTTGACGAATCGGAGTTCTCCTATCTCGACGACGAGACACAAACGCCAGTAGTTAAGGAGAGCGGCAATCAATCACCCGTAGAAACGGCGAAGGGCAGGGCGCAGACTGCTGGTGAGCCGATTGCGGTCAACCAAGATACGACGGTCCTTGACGAGAAGTTGAGCCGGGTTGCGATCAGCAAGGACTCTCAGCCCACCGATCAGCCGCGTCCGGCTCCCAAAGAGCGCCCCGGAGACGGGACACAAACCCTCGGCAGCTTCACGCTAGAGCTGCTAAACACATCCGGCCCCGACAAGGCTCTGTTCAACTCCACCGTTGATGTTTTCGTTCACAGTGGCGCCAGCATGTGCTTCGGCATCCTCCTGCTTCTCCTTTCCATGGTACCGCCGGCCTTCTCGCGCCTCTTATACGTCATTGGCTTCAAGGGCGACCGCGATAGGGGCTTGAAGCTGCTCTGGCAGGCCACCAAGTTCCCCAACATCAACGGGGCGATGGCGGCCCTCGTACTCCTCAACTACTACAACACCTTCCTCGGCATGGCCGACATCCTCCCACCCGAGCACGGCCCCGACAGCCCCACGTCCCCGGGCTTTACCGACAACAACAGCAACAAAAACGAGGTCGAAACCGTCGGCTACCCCAAAGAAAAGTGCACGGCGCTCCTCGCGACGATGCGCGAGCGGTACCCGGACTCACGGCTGTGGCGGCTGGAGGAGGCGCGGGTGCTGGCCAACTCGCGGCGGCTGGACGAGGCGATCGCGCGGCTCGAGGCCAACACGGACAGCAAGATGCGGCAGATCACGGCGCTCAACAACTTCGAGCTGAGCATGAGCTCCATGTACGCGCTGGACTGGCCCGCCATGCGCGACAATTTCCTGCGCTGCGTCGAGCTCAACAGCTGGAGCCACGCGCTGTACTATTTCATTGCGGGCTGTGCTGAGATTGAGATGTACCGTGATGCTTTCCACGCGGCTGCGGCGTTGGGTGATCATGACAAGGAGAAGGGCGTTCTCCTGACCGAGGCGCAGAAGCATAAGAAGGCCGCCGAGGAATACCTGCGCAAGGCGCCCACCGTGGCGGGCAAGAAGCGGTTCATGGCGCGGCAGCTGCCGTTCGAGGTGTTTGTGAGCCGCAAACTGCAGAAGTGGGAGGAGCGCGCGAAGGCAGTCGGGGTGGATCTTGCCGATGCTGTGGCCGTCAGTCCAGCGGTGGAGATGATTTATCTCTGGAACGGCAGCAAGCGGATGGGGACCAAGTACCTGGAAAAGGCGTGGACCCTCTTGGTGTGGGAGCGGTGCACAGCGCCGGCTGAGAAGCTTGCCAAAATCATGGAGGAGAAGGACGAGGTTGCCATTGCGCTGCTGACGGAGTCGGCGCTGTTGCGGCAGTTGGGCAGGGGTGCCGAGGCGAAAGCCTTGGTCGAGCCTCTGCTGGCGATGGACAGGTATGATCCTGAAACCCGGGCTATTTTTCTGCTCTTGAATGCTAATTAATGGAATCGCAGAACCGTCTTCAAAGGTCCCACGAGGGATGATTACTGCCGGGCTGCCGCCGACTACGAAATGGCCGCGGTGGCATGGATGGAGGTGTGGGACCTCAATTCATGGCCCAAGGGCACCGCAGAAGAGGTCCAGGCGTTCCAACGCCAGAAAGTGGATGAGTGCCGGGAGTACCTGGATAAGGTTTCCAAATCGGAGGGGTTTGTACTGGATGCCCGGTTCGGGATGAGAGTCAAGGCCGGTATGGAGACGGTCGAGTGGTTGCGGGCGAAGAAGGGGTGGGCGTAAGGCTGTCTTCCGGCTTCCTTTTGGGCGTCTTAAATACACGGCGTGCTGAGATTTAGGATACAATTGGAGAGAAAGGTTTTGGCGGGAATAGACGGGCCATCATATCTTGCTCATAAAAGATCCAACTGGACACAATGTCTGGGTATAGGGGTCATAAATTCACTAACACATCATCGCATCAACCTGACCATAACACAATCCACATCCAAATACATTCCCCATCCATCACAACCCTAAATCACTCCCCCCTCTTCCCCTTCCGCCTCCCGCTCCCCTTCCTCCACCCCTCCACCCCATCCCTTACCGCATCCCCCACCTCCCCAGCCTTCCTCGCCCCCCGTTCCTGCACCCTGTGCTTCTCCGCCTCGTCCCTCAAATCCGCCATCACACCCCCCCCCAAACTCGTCCCATGCACCCAATCCAACACCCCCCACCCCCCAAAATTCCCCACCCTCCCGGAACCAGACCTCCCCCCCGCCCCCCGAAAATGCACCGCCGCCCGCCGCGCCATGCCCCCCAGCAAAATCCCCGGCACCACCGAGTACCCGGACAGCGTGAGCGTCTCCTCCAGCGTGGCCAGCCCCGCGAACAGCAGGAAGGTCAGCAAGTGGAGATTGTGGGCGTGCAGGGCCAGCGCGGGCAGGTACAAAGGCAGGAAGCGGTGCAGCAGGTAGGGGAGCGGGTGGTCGGTTTTGAGGGCCAGAGCGAAGGGCGGGGCGGCGCGGGAATGGGCGTGCTGCGTGTGGAGGCTGGTGAGGGTGCGGGTTGGGGCGGGGGGTTTGGTTCTTTTGGTGGGTTTGAGTTTGGGGGGGTGGCCGTGCAGGACGTAGCGGTGGGTGTAGTAGGTGAGGATCTCGCGGCCGGTGAAGAGGAGAGCGATGTGTTTGATCATTTGCCAGGGGAGGGGGAGGGTGGTTGCGGTGCGGAAGACGGGGGTCTTGAGGAGGGTTGCGAGGCCGAGAGAGATGCCCGCCTCGGCTGCGGTTTCGAGAGCGAGGTTGAGCAGGGCCAGGCCCGTGAGTCGGGCAAGGGATTTTGCATCGCGCGGCGGGAGGGCGGATGTCCCATTACACTTGATGTTCTCTGCTAACGACGGCAGAAGGGTGTCAAATGCGAGGAAGAGGAGAGAGGGCAGGAGCCAAAAAGCTATGCGCAGTGCTGTAATGCCCAGAATCTCGATTTGAAGCGGAGAGTGGGTGAGCACTAGTGTCGACCAGGTCATGTAGAAGAAGAGGAGGTTGAGCGAGGTAGACCATGATGTGAGCGAGGCCGAGAAAAAGTAGGATGCAACGGGGAGAGATAAGAGGATGTCCATGGTGTTGTCGTTGTTAGCATCGGGTTGTCGATAACTTCTTCGCTTCTGGTTTTCTTGGCGGCGTTCGGTGAGTCGGGTTAGAGACTCTGAGGGAGGACACGCGAGCTGGACTTAGGAAGTTCGGATCTCCAAAGCATACCGCCTCAGCAAAGAGCGTCATGGGGTAAACTTGTTCTGCTATGTTTTATCTATCGTTCTGTTGTGCCCAACTTGTTCTTGATCCGCCGCTCCAGCGTCGACAGTCCACAATATCCCAGTTGTGAAAAGATGGAATATGACGTCAGTCAAGCTTCAGGAGAACTTGGCTTTTTAAAGGCGGTCTGCACCGGCAATAACCCTTCGCACTGCGGGAGGATAAATTGATAAATTGGCAAATAAGACTGGAGGAGCATCAATTAAGGTTGTGATTGGCGCTTCTTGATTTCAGCTGAGAGCAACTCTCGGCCAAGCATACGCATTCGGTGTGGTTTTGAGCCCTCGTTCCCTGCGTTCCCTCTCCTTGGGTCGAATGGAAGAATAATAAGACGGCTCCTTTGCCCGCTGGTTCGTGGAACCCCCACCCTGGGAAAGGCAAGGGAGGGGACCCGGCCCACTGATCCAAACTTCCGGATGACGGGTCAGGAAATTGCATTTAAGGAGCCGAGTCTTACTCAAATGTCGCTTTTAGGCCAGGCAGAGAAGTCGCATCGTGGCTCTATATGTGTATATATATCATGTTCGGTCAATTCAACGGACGCTTGATCATAAGTCGGTGCATTTCTCCCCCCTTGCCCCTCTTTTGGCTGCGAAGCCTGTCGGACGAAGGGGCTTCTGTTCGAACCAAACAGATCGGGATTAGGGGGAGTTGCCCGCATGTAATTTCAGGGGTTCGGAGCACAGGCCACCATCCCAAGGTCAGTGCGCGTTTTTCTTTTGTGCTGTCACGGCTTTCCGCTCATTCGACACACATTGATTTTCCTCGGCGTTTCCTGACCTGTCGGAGGGGTTATCAACAACACCAACTTTTGCGTTTTCCCAACAGCCTGAGACAGGCAACTCCTTCTGACGACCGGAACCAACATGACCAGTCCTGCCTCGAGCCAATTGGACCCACAAAACCCTTGACCCCGGACCTGAATGTGCTCCACCCACATTTCCGACCGCTGATTCGCGCCTCGTGACAGCAGCTGGGTGGTTTTTCTCAGCAAACTTCTGGGTATCTTTTGCTGCATGGCGCCCGCTTCTGCATGCTCTTTTATTTATTTTGGTTTGACTTATCATCTAGCTACCAGGCAAGCCAAGTTCATGATATTGTCGCATGAGACAATAGTCATCTTTTGATGGTTGGTCGAATTACCCCAAAAGCGTTGGACGTTTCTTGGGCCTGCCAGACTACCTTTCATCCCAACTCCCCCCCTAGCCTTTACTGGTCGAGCTAGAGCTGCGATCCTCGTTTTGGTCTCGGCCGCCGCCGCTCTATCGACACCCGGTCCTTCTGCATGCAAGTTTGCACCCACCTGCAGGAGCCAGTTCGAGCTTTCCGCCAACCTCACACCGCATGCCTCCGAGACAACCCGGCGATCTTGAGTCGCTCCCACTTGAAACTTGGAGACGCACGTGTGAGAACAACCCCTGAACAGCCTTCGTCGCTTTCCGCTTTCCGGGCTCTGCCGACAAACCCGGTTAGTTGCACCAGATTACCCGACCCACGCCGTCGGCGCCGGCGCTCCCCCCATGATGGACCATTCCTCACTCGCTGCCGCCCCGCCTCCCATTCCTCGCAGGTCCCGAGAACGTGAGCGTGGCCGCCACGGTGACACATCTCCCGAACGCCGCCGCCGAGATCCTTCCCACCCCGCGCCGCCTGCCAAGACGACTCGCGACCGAGATCACAACGACGTCTTCGCCGGCTGGTCCACCCGAGACCGAGAGCGCTACGCCGAACGCTTCCTGCGAGACCAAGAACCCGACCAGGTTGGCCCGCTCCCCCCTGCGTCGCCCGAAGTCATCTCGTCCCTCATCACCTCTCTGTCCGCAATATCCAGGCCAGTGAGCAATCACTTTGACGGCCCCTCCTACCTAAGCCCAATTGGCTCGGCAAGTCCCATTTCGCTGTCACTCCCCGGCTCCCCCTCCCGCGGCGGATCGTTTGGTGTCGACTACGGCGCCTACGCAAAGCCGTCGCTGAAGCAACTACGAGAGGAGGATGTGCCCATAGAGGATCTCGCAGCCAGCGCCCCCGTCGTCCGGACGTCCAAGCCTCCCAGCGGCTTGTCGGTCCGAACGACTCCCAAGTCACCGAAGAGCCCAAGTTCTCGGGATTCATCCGGCCTGCGAGGCATCCTTTCGCGACGAAGTAGCGGCGCGCTTTCTCGTCCATCAAGTAAGGGTTCGGCAACATCCGGCGGCGAGAGTATCGGCAAGCTCAGCATCGAGCGCAGCCAAGAACCTTTGTCCCCCGGACCGGAAGGCCACAGCCTGAAGAAGCAACAGTCATACGATAGCTGGGGTAAAAAGACGGCGCGGAGTCAACGCGGCCTGATGTATATGAGTAGCAAGGAGAGGTTGCGCGAAAAGGAGGCCGAGAAGAAACGAGCGAGCATCGGGACCGTCGGGGCGAGCACCAACAGGCTCAGCTCGGCGAGCAATCCCACGACTCCGCGCCTCGACCCGCTATCCGCAGAGTCGATCATAAACGAGGAATCGCACGGGGATTTCACTGTAGGAGAATACAGCGCCCTAGAAGGGCCCATCGACACCCTGGCGAATCCCCGGTTGATACCTACGAGAGATTCGTCGCTGCGGAGGAGCAAGAGGTCCTCAGCGAGGGGATCCCGAACTTCAAAACGGGATAGCGAGGGCGGTGCGTACGGCACGATTATAGAACTAGAAGAGCAATCTAGCGCCACTCGAGGCTCGCGTAACGACGCGGCGCAACAACGTCAGCCCGACGGTCAAGGAATTGACCAGCCAAGTCTCGCCGCCGGCTTCACCCACGGCAATTCCGCCTCATTGGGCAAACCCCGCCCCGACGCGCCCGCCATGAGCCCATCCACGCCTGTGGTCAGCATGTTTTCCGACGCTCATGCGATCGACGACGGTGCACCCTCTCCTGCCGTCGCCCAAGGCCGTCGTCGGGATCGGGAAGCCAGCGCCGAGTACCGCCGTCGTTCCGGCCGGCTCACGCCAGATCCGTTCGGTGGATATGCCAGCGAAGGTGGCGGGACGACGGTCAAGAAGAAGCGCAGCAGTACGAAGCTCAAACGACTCTCGGGGGCGCCCAGCCTCACGCCCGACGCCGCGGAACTGGGGGCAACCGTGAACAAAAGGCATAGTGATCAGCCGACGGTGGCCTACGAGCGGCCCCAGAGCGCCGACAGTGTGGACGACTCTGTGGAAAGCTACTTATGCAGCCCTCGCCTCAGCCAGAAGATTAAGCACCCCCAAACAGGCCGCGTCGTCAGCTTCAGTGAGGTCGGGGACCCGAATGGGAGCGCCGTCTTTTGTTGTGTTGGCATGGGCTTGACGAGGTACATTACGGCATTCTACGACGAATTGGCCCTGACGCTGAAACTACGCCTGATAACGCCGGACCGTCCGGGCGTCGGTGACAGCGAGCCCTATGCCGAGGGCACCGCAACGCCTTTGGGCTGGCCTGGTATGTATTCTTCAAAAGCCATTCTAGCCCTCGATCCATGACTAACACTCGGCCCGTAGATGACGTATATGCTATTTGTCAGGCTCTCAAGATCACCAAGTTCTCGATCCTCGCGCATTCTGCCGGCGCTATTTATGCGCTTGCTACCGCACTCCGAATGCCCCAGCATATCCGCGGCAGGATACACCTGCTCGCGCCCTGGATACCACCCTCACAGATGAGCGTGTTTGGAGCAAGCGAGAAGACCCCATTACCCCCAACCAATGCCATCCCCACCAGTCAGAGGATATTAAGAGCACTCCCGACGCCGATTTTAAAGGCTGCCAACAGCAGCTTCATGACTGCAACGAGCTCTAGCATAACTAGTTCGTTACCAAAACAGAAACGCACCAAGCGTGATAAGAAGAATAAGGACAACAAGGATCAACCGAAGGGCATGTTCCACGCCGCGCTGGAAAACAAGGAGAATATCGACCCCGAGAATTCGAAGAGTTATGCCACCATACCGGCTGCAGACGAAAACATGGACCGCGTCCGGCCGGAAAACAGCACCACCAATAACGGTTCCCAGGGTCACGGCATCGGCGGGCATCGTCACCGCCGCTCCAACTCGTCCTATCAGGGGATGCGGAGGGAGTCAGAGGATCCGATTCTCTCCTCGGCGGCGGCGCTGGCCACTTCGCAGGCTGCCGACCGCGAGCGGCAGGAGCTGTATGACAGCCGCCTGACGCACGCGATCTGGCAGCTGGCGACAACGGGCGCCAACCCTGCGGTCGACCTGCTCGTGTGTCTGGAGCGCCGGCATACCATTGGCTTCCGTTATGTCGACATCACCCGGCCGGTGGTGATTCACCATGGAAGCCGGGACACGCGCGTGCCCGTGGACAACGTCCGGTGGCTGGGCAAGACGATGCGCCGGTGCGAGGTGCGCGTGCTCGAGGGTGAAGGCCACGGTTTGATGGCAAGCGCGCAAGTCATGGGCGGCGTGCTCATGGAGATTAGTACGGAATGGGAGGAGTGGTCGAGAGTGACGGGGGCCACCAAAAGAGAGACCGAGAGGACGAGAAGGAACACGATCGGGCAGCGGTGAGGCGTCACGTTTGGGGATTTATGAGTTCTTTTGTGTTGGAGCGGTGTTCTTGAATTGGCCATGGTGTCCTTATACCCCGTTTTGGATGAATGTTTGGAAGCCCACCCTGTCAGATATCCTGGGCCTGTCACGATACGTACATACATAATCACTAATACATGAAGTTTGGGGTCACCAACTAACTGACCTGCCCACATTCTCTCTATCGCCATCCACCCACCCACCCACCACCCATTCTCCCCCGCCCTACGGCCCATACTTTACAAGCGTAGACAGCCAACTCGAATTCGTCATTTACTCTCGCGCGGTCCATGGGAGACGTCTCCCCCGGAGTTACGCTGTCTCACGTCGATCAGCAACATTTGGCGACCGGCACTATGCACTTGGACGTATCGTCTTCTTCCTGTCGGCGGCGATCGGAAGAAGCATGCCACAGACGAGGGCAGGGTGCAGTTGGCAGGATATATTGAACGATCAGGACACCTTCCACTACCTCAAGGGAGACGAGGACAGTGACCTCTGATACCTGGACTTCCAGTGTCATAGCCTGCCGGTTGTCATATGGCACAATTACTGACGGTGCACTTACATGATTAAATGGTGGGGGTGGTGGGGATGGGTTGGGCGGGTTGTTGTTATCGGAGTTGTTGTTGGGGGTGGTGGTGGTGTCGCTGGCGGTGGGGGGGGTGTTGCTTTGAGTTTGGACCGCAGCGCGGCGATCATGCCCTCGGCCGCGTCGATGGCTGTGACGGAGCGCACGGAGGGGGCGAGCGCGAGGGAGAGGAGGCCGGTGCCGCAGCCGAGGTCCATGATGTCGTAGGTTGACAGGATTTCCGGGGGCGGGAGGCGGGCGAGGTAGGCCTTGTGGGCGAGGGCTGTGGCTAGCTGTACGGAGGGGTTTGAGTCCCAGGAGAGGGCTTCCTCGTTGAAGCGGGCGGTGTTGGCTTCTGTCATTTTGTTGGTGGTGTGCGAGAGGATTAGTGTTGTCGTGGTTGTTTGGGAGTTCAGTCGGTCGGGCGTGGTAAGGCTCTTGGTTTAGTATCGTATGTTACCACTACGTGCCCATGACCCAGCAGCGCGGGTATTCGAGGCTCAGGGGTTGACTCGGTTGGGTGGTTGGTGGTTGCACATACCACTGCGCATGACACTGGACGTGGAGCTGGCGGCCAGATGAGGGGTTGCCCGGTTGGGGCCCGCCCGGGAACGTGTGCCGAGTTCCATCATGACCTCGGTCAAAAAAGCCGATCTCCAACTACATACATAAATAGATAGGTTATTGAGGAGGAGGTGAGTACTGGATTTAACTATTATAGGAATACATAATCAGTTGGGATATCATCTAACTTCAACCGTATATTGGTCAACTGCTTTTGTCTTTCTTAAGTTTTCATTTCCTTTCCCCAATTCTTCTCTTTAATCCTCCTCAGTCGATTCCTATCTTCCAGGATATCTTTCCCTCTATGTTTTACTATTTTTCTTTTCGCCTCTTTTAGACCCGCCGTTGACCGAGTCTTACACCATCGCCTCGTCCTCCGCTGAATCGAACTTACACGACAGTGATTCATTTCCGGAAACGAGGAAGGTGCCAACAAACACCCCAAGACCGACCAGTCCAGTCGACCCCTAATGAGCATAATATGGTTGATCAGGCCTAGATCTTTAGTTTGAGGGTAGCATTGTCAGATACCAACTATATGCCACCACCACGCTAAACATCCAGTCACTCGATTGATACTCCCCAATGTCTCTCGGTGGGACACCCATTGCTGCTGTCAGATTTGGAATCGCTTTGGAGAACGACAATCACGAGAAATTTGCCCTAGAGGCTCATTATTGAAGCGAAGCTTCAATTGATGAGTCTCTGAGATGTAATCTGTACAATGTACATTGAGGAAGCGAAGAAGGAATGCTTCGATTCATTTACTGGGCGAATCCTCCAGAGTTTCTCAAGGAGCGATTGGATGCCACAGAACTGGCGTACTTAGCGTACTTGGCGTTGTGGCTCTGTGGCTCGATACATCTATCGCCAGATTGGGCGGGTGGGGGTTGGGGGTGACGTTGGGAGCGCCGCAGGCAAAAAAGCAGGGACCCGGCTACGGAGCGTCAAACCCTCCTTACTCCCAAAACCCAAATCGCATTCAGAATTTCATCCACACACCCCACCGTTCCACCTGCAAACCTTCACCAAACCTCGCTTTCAGCAATTAATCCACTTCGCATGCAACAGCGGGAATAAGATTGTATTCAGCCACATTACGCCACGTCTTGCGCATCAAGCTTCTTCCGGTTAGATCATCCTTAATTGTACCGATCAGCTTGTCACTAACATTCTTTCCAAGCGCACCTGTCTCGAGATTGTACCGACCGGCCGTTTTCCTGTTTTGAAAAATATAAGGATCTCATCATCATCGTCAGAGTTATACTCATTGGCTTCAGACTCGCTAGTCTCAGGCTCCTCCTTAACTCTTTCCTCCTGATCCTTCTTTGTCACCTTGTCCTGCTCTAACTTAGCCTTCTTCGACAAGACAGAAAGACCCCCCACAAGCTTCGAGCTTGACGCAATGGCTGTTAACCCCTGGGTATCTGATCGAGCACGTTTTGCTGTCTTCTTGACAGCTAGGTCCTCCCTTTCCTCCCGTACGACAGGGTATAGTTTCTCCTTGAGGAGATACAGAGACACATTCTCATCAGGCTTGACATTCCCCCTATTTGTTGTTGCCTTGTGAAGGTCACGGAATGTGACAGGTCTCTCTGGATCAAGGCTAGTCATCTCAGATACTTTCTTGTTCTTGCCAGCTGAGAGTTTGCCGATGAATCGAAACTCAGATGGTGCAAACTTCTTGGCCCTGCAGGCATTGTCAAGCAAGTACCGGATAATGTGTTCGTGATTGGCAAAGTGCTGATCAAGAGGCACTTGGACTGGAAGACAAGAGCTGATTGAGCCAACTTCAGTCCATCGACGAGTCTCCTGCCCCCCGATGGTGACAACATCCACATCTGCAGCGAAGACCTCCAGTGTAATTGAGATCACAACTGGAGAAGGTTGAACAGGCTTGACGTTTGGGTTTGGAGAGTTGCGTTCGGCAAGAGCAGTTGAGTGAGCTTTGTTGAACCCAGTAAGTGCCTGCCCCGCTTGAGATGGACGAGGGGTAGTTGTAATATCAGGAGTCGACTGGGTAGGCTGGACAGACTGGCTAGGTTGGGCAGGAGGTATAGCGACAGGCGAAACAGGGGTTAGGGCAGAATTGGCTGAAATTCCATGATCCGAGTCGTCGTCAGAAACGAGGTCGAGCAGGAGCGTAGTCTTGCATCTCTTGCAGACCTCCGTGAACTTGGCGGAGCCGGGTACAGGGTGGCGTTTGCCGGTAACAGGGCAAAAGGGGTCCAACATCTGGTGGGGTAGGGCAGGAGTGGTTCGATCAAGCGTGATCGAACGCAATCAAGCTTAAATAAATGTGTCTTAGAAGGAAAGAAATAGAGTAAGATTTTAAAAAATAAATAACTAATCCTTGAAAAAAGAATGGCGGAGCTGGTTGACAATCCATGCTGTCGTCATAATGTCTGTCTCGCAGTTGCTAAGAAGGTCGGGAGGATTGGGCAATGTGACCCCTTTGTATGTGAAGAATGACATCGGCTTCGGAGCCATGGTCTGCTTGAGCCGCGATTGATGAGCGAGCAAGAAACTTAGTTTCTAGAATTGAAAACTTACAGGTCTCGAAGTCGCGGGCGAGGTGGTGGGCAGGACATTGTTAGCGACAAGCTCGTCGGTACAATCAAGGATGATTGAACGTAATGGAGCTTCATGCGCGGGAGGCGGGGTAATGTGGCTGGAGATGATCTGGTTGCCGTAATTGCATGCGAAATGGTTTTGTTGGACGTTATATGGGTTTAACGAATATTGGCACAGCGCAGGACACGGGGTTCATTGGGGTCGAAATTGAATGGGTTCAACTGATTTCTTGATTGATGATTCTCGCAGATTCGGAAGCCGCCTTTTCTCTGTCCCCAATTCGGGTCTGGTGCCTGGGGCTTACCAAGGTGGCCTGAGGCAGTCTGATTACTCATCCTTTCCAACAGGTTTTCAGTTTGCAATCGGGATTTGGTTGGGGCTTCTGGCACTGGTTGGGTGAACCGAGTGAAAATTTTGGAGGCGATTTGGGTTTTGGGAGTAAGGAGGGTTTGACGCTCCGTAGTTTTGGGAGTAAGGAGGATTTGACGCTCCGTACCCGGCCCATGGGGTGTTGGTTGCCTATTACTTCTTAAATTTTCCGTTCAAACTCCTTCGTGTTTCCATTGTCACGCTGGAAACCCATGGCGACAATTACAACAACGTTCCGACCGCATCCGACATGCTATGCGCCGTCAAATCTCTGGCTTGATGCCTCTAATACCATTTGGCCATGCGGCACAGAAATTTCCTCACCGCCCGTGTGCACTTTTATCTACCTAGGACGTCCCAGGAATGGGAACCATGATGACCCGTGCAATCAGAATCATTGGACCACCACCGGAGCCACCATGTTCACGAACATCGCATACAGTGCTTGCCCGGAAGGCATGACGGGCGCCCAAACCGAGACGAATGAGTATACGGGCATCACCACTGTGCAAACAATCTGCTGTCCGACGTGAGAAACATCTTATTGAGTCCCAGCTGCGTGTTGATAACTGACCGAAGTGCTCACCCTTTGCATCGTCATAGAGCCTATGACTTCGCCGTAGTCACGCTAGCCCAGCCTTCGGTTCCGCCTCCTATCCCCAGTGACGGCACCACGTACTCGGCGGTAATTCCCAGCACATATACCGTCTGCAAGGCCGCTTCTGTGAAGGAACTCTCAGACCAGGAGGTCACCTTAACCGTCTCACGGAACCAGTCGCATCCCACATTGATCACCAAGACAAAATGGGACTATGAAAACGGCTTCATCGTCGCGACACCGGCTGTGATCTCCAAACGCCTTTATACAGACCCCGTAGCTGGTACAGCCTCGACCTGCTTTGGGCCCTGGTGGGGCTGTACACAGAGTAACCCGTTTGTCCCCCGTCTAACTTCCGCCCCGCGCCCGTGGGACCGAGAAACCCTCCGCCCCCTACCGGCCGTCACCCAACCCACATTGGCACCATCCTGCCCCTCGGGCGCCAACCCTTGATTCGTCTCCGGGACCTGTCCCGCCCTTTCCGGCAACAGCATCCGCCGCTTCTGTCCGCTCTAGTGGTATGGTAGGGCACATCGGGTGGCTGATGGACAGTCCCAACTGAACGTAGCGGAAATGGGATGCTACGAACGACGTGAGGCAGCCTATGTAACTGTATTACACGTCCGCACCGTCGACTGAAATGGTTGAGGCGGTGCCGAGGGGTGATCTTTGGGCGGTGTCGTTGGTGGTGGTTGTGGTCCCGGATGCACGCGTAGTTCCTGGGGCGTTGGGATACCCGGGTGTGGTGCTGGAGAAATGATCCATGTGTGTATAGGTAGTATCTACTCTTTCGATATTGTGCATATCAACAAACCTTGGCAGCACAACGTGAACAAGGACCTTTTAGCTGGGGCTTAACTATGCCAAGTTGTGACAATGCATAGTCCGGCCTTGGTATGTATATTATAGGGATCTATTCTTGCGTTAATAAACTCAAGGCTCCCAAGCTGATCTCCGAGGTTCCATTGGAGCCTTTACAAGCTTCTCGGTACTGTACCCCCTGTACAGGCCATAAGTACGCTCGAAACCTTTTCGTATATGGTGAACACTATTCCACCACTCAAAATCAGGCGGCCAAGCCGCATTGTGCTTCCCTTCCAAAGTCCACGCAAGCCTGCGTCGATCCATATACTCGTGGCGGCCTCCAAGGTGGTAGCGCCCTTGGCGCTCTGTGTCCTGCTCTTGATGGTATCAAACGGCTGGGTCGCATACACCGTGATAGTGCCTGCAATCGCACCCAGAGCGAAGGTTGTTATGCTGTTTTGTGGCATCCCGCTCTTCTGCCACATCTGCTTCAGCATGTTGTAGGAACCCATGCGGACGGCCGACGTTGTACATTGTTTCAACGTTGTCGACGACAGTCCTTTGTACAGCGTCGTGATTCCCTGCTCCTTGACCAGTATCCCGGCGGCATGCGCGCTGGAGCGGTATCTCTTTGCACCCCGGGCATCATCGATCCTGTTTTTATTAGTTTGTTTTCGTTTTAGATGGCAAAGGTAGGTTTTACTGACATTGCAGTCTTAATCCTCTCAGTCGGCGTCACGGCCGCGACGCTCTCCAGAGCCCCGGCTACCATGCCAGCAAAGAGGGACTGTGTGGCAGTGAGATGACCTGACGGGTCGGATAGATGGTTTTTGATGCTATCAAACGACATGAAGCGCACCCCGGCTTTGAGAGCGGTGCCCTGGATTTGATGTTAGTAGATACATGGCTTGCTCTTGGTGAGCACGGAAGTCCACGAACCACGATCAGAGTCGAGCATCCCACATACAGAGCACCGATTCCCGCTTCGGCAACGGTGTGTTTGATAAGAACCAAGGGGTTCAAGTTTTGGGTAGCTGCACCCGCTCTTAGCTGAAGCCTGGTCTTGGCAAATTCGAAGGGATACTGCTCAGCTCGTCAGCAATCTCGTCTTCCCCCGAGAATAACAAGTTTAATGCCCACTGTGATAGCGGCTTCAGAAGCGCCTGCGACCGCACCCGATACCACGGAAACCAAAGGGGACACTTTCTTGGCCTCGGTGCGCTGTGTCTGCCCCGCAGGCCTGGGTGTGGTCATTGCAAGTACTTGAGCCATGAGATGAGCGGCGTAAGAGGTGACTGTCCATATCTGGATATCATATTCACAGGCAGGCCGCAAGGCATTATTTAGTGCGGGTATGCTAGGTACAAGAGCTCGCTGTGGGGTTGGGGTTTGAACGATGGAGCACTTACTTCCCGCTGGTTGATTCCGCGGAAGGCGGCACTGCTTGACACATCACCTTCCGCGGCATCTGATACCTTACCCACCGAGCACCCTTCCCGGTGGGCCCTGCCCTACACTGACCAGTGCCGAAATGCCGCGGGTTATCTTTCCCCACCACTCACTCCACCTGAAATTGAACTCAGTCGCCTCCTGTCTCTCACAAATCATGGAGCTCACTAAAAATCAAATCCGCGCCGCGGAAACAATCAACGATGTCGTCGAGCAACAGCAGCGTGGCCACAGCACAAAGATCCCGGAAACGGCGGGCGGCAGCTGCCTGTAGCTTTTGCAAGCTCCGCAAAGTTTGGGCCTCCATTCCGACTCGCTGTCATGGCAAACGCTGACCATCGGTGACGCGTGTCAAGATTAAGTGCAACAACGAAGAGCCCAAATGTGCCAATTGCAGAACTTACGGGAAGGAATGTGTCTACGTACCGGCGAAAGCTCGGCGGCCCCGGGTACCTACCACCCCAAACGCAGGGGCATCGCCCGCGGCGGAGATCATGGTAGCCCGGGAGAGTCCCAGGACCCCCAATAACGGTGGTTCTCATGTCACTACCAATCCAACCGTGCCCGTGACATCTGCGCCTCCCAGCCGCTGTCCCACGGAAAGGGCCGGAGAACCAACTGTTCGCGAGACTTCTCGTCATGGCTTCCAGGACCGAAGTGCCGAGACCCTTGATGGCAACCAGGATGCAAACCAATCCGCTGGGCCAGCGACTACGAACTACTACGGCCCAACAAGTGCACACTTCGAAGCGCCTACCCCACATTGTGGCCGAGGAGCCCTGAAGCCGCCAGAGCGGGTATTGCCCCCGGACCTCGTGGAGAAGGTCTTGATGGCGGAGGCGGCGCACCAGCGGCAGATGGAGACCATCAACTTCGCGGCCGGAAAGCTTGACTTCGACGGCGTCGACCCGGAGCTTGGCCTTCACCTGCTTTCTCTACATTGGAACCGTCAGCATCACTCGTTTTTGCTGACCTATCGTCCCGCCTTCATGCGCGATATGGCCTGCGGCGGCAAGTATTTTTCCAAGTTGCTGCTCAATGCCATCTACTTTGGCGCTTCTAAATTCAGCCCTCGCCTGGAGCTGCGGCGCGACCCAGACGACGTACGCACTGCGGGCTGGACCTTTCGACAGCGGGTGAAGGACCTTCTAGGGGGTGCGCTCGATCAGAGCGAGATCACTACCATCCAGGCCCTCCTCGTCATGACCAACTCGCTCTTTGCTCTTGGCGACGAACGCAGCGCCGCGTGGTTGTATGCGGGCCTTGCTTTTCGCATGGTGATAGATCTCGGTATCCACGTCGACCGGCCCTATATCTTGGGGTCTAGCGGACTTTCCGACGAGGATGTCGAGATCCATAGGCGTGTCTTCTGGGGGGCCTTCGTCGTCGACAAGATCCAGTCGCTGTATCAAGGACGGCCGCCGAGCCTCCAGGACATCGACACACGGGTACCTCTGGTTTTCCGCGACCGATATGAAGAGCTGGATTACTGGACTCCGTTCGCTTTCAACGCCTCGAGCAACTATCCCGGATGTCCCGCCTACAGCGTGTCCACGTTTACCGAGCTCTGTAAACTGTGCGTTATCATGAACCAGATCATCAACAAGCTGTACGCGGAAAAGAGTGTCCGAAAGCACCCTTCGCAACTGCATGGTGACCTTGAGACGCTCAAGAAGCAGCTTGAGCTTTGGAGCAGCGAACTCCCCGAGCACCTGGTCTACCTCTCGGCCCACGCCAGCAAACCAACGCCACCGCCTCATGTACTGTCCCTGCAAGCCATGTTCAATGTGCTCCTCATCCTCCTGAACCGACCCTTTGTTTCAGAAGGCCGCCTAGAATCGCAGACGGTGGTCGCCGAAGCCTTTGCGTCGTGCGCAACGGCTGCCACGCGCATTGTGCACCTACTCGAGGCCTACGAGCGAGCCTTTTCTATCGCCCGCGCGCCATATCTCATCTCCTATGCCACCTATGTGAGCGCCACCATTCACGTGCGGATTGCGGCCCAGCGCGAGCCCGGCTCCGAAGCGCACGTCTGCCTGCAGACATGCCTTGGGGTTCTGGAGACAAATCAGGAGACGAACTGGGCCGTTCGAAAAGCTACCAAAGTCATCATCGATCTTGCCGATCGGATGAACGTAAAAGTACGCCCCAGAAGCCGCCGCATGGTGACAGACACGCGCGCCAGTGACATGGCGCGGCCTGGGGGCGAGTCGGCGAGGGGAAACAGCAGTTTTGGGAACATCTCCGCTGGGAGACCGGATTCGTTCCTCATGACGCCGAGCTCCCGACAGGATCCTTCTACAGCTGCGTCTCGCCAATTTGACATGGACGCCATCATCCAGAGTTTCATGCAAGAACAGAGCGAGCTTACCGGCCGGAATCAGCCGACGATCCAGTACACAGCTCCTAACGCCGGTGCTTTGACCTCGCCCGGCATAGCTTCCGTTCCGCGGCAACTGGACCCGTGGCAGACTCAAATAGACCCACTTCTCACCCCCGACTTCTTGCCGGACGACGCCTTGTTCGGCTTTAATCGTGTGGCTTTGGACCCGGCCTGGTGGGGGGACCAATCTTGGGGCAACGGATGAGATACAGGACGGTGGTTAGAACGCAGCTGGTAACGGATCCCGCCGTGCCGGTAGCCGTGCGGTTCCGCGGCATCACAGATGCAGACGTGTGTCTAGCCAGACACAGGGAGGGAAGGTATATTGATATGCCCCTCGCTGCCACTTGCACGGATGCGGTTGCTAGTTTTATTTTGCGCTTAGCTTTTTAGTTTTACTTTGCGCTTAGCTTTTAGAGCATGTCCGGGGCGATCCTAGCGGCGGCTGCATTTCCACCCCCTATCTACGCAGAGTGCTTGCTCCCACGACTCGCCATGGCCATCCAGGAGAGAACACGACGCTGTGCAGTACGCTCGGTAATGATGCGTGCTGGCACATCCAAGGGTCTGTTCTTTCGACGAGAAGATCTCCCCCGGAATGTTAGCGAATGGTCACCCATCATCCTGGGCGCCATGGGGTCTTTGGATAACGACTTGCGCCAGCTCAACGGCGTCGGTGGCGGCTCCTCCACAACATCCAAGGTTGCCGTCGTGGCACGATCCAAACGACCGAAACGTGGATGTGGACTACACCTTCATCCAGGTCCCTGTTGGCAGGGGGGAGTTGGACTTTTCGGGAAACTGCGGAAACATGGTCTCCGGCGTAGGCCCATTTGCCGTGGATGAGGGCATGGTGATGACAGATCCCGGCGCTTCCAAAGTAGGTTACAACTGCCCTGGCGCCCCCCTCCCCCCCCTCCCCCCCCCCCTTCCTCCTCCCTCGAACCTAAAGTTGACATAGTTCAGGCTGATGTGCGCATTTTCAACACCAACACGGGTCGCCTCATTGTCGACACGGTTGAGCTGGACGAGACAGGTCTCTTCGAGCCGAACGGCGATTGCCGCATTGGCGGATTCGGCGGGACGAGGAGCCGCATCGATGTCAGCTTTGTTGAGCCAGCCGGTAGGATGACTGGCAGTTTACTTCCGACGGGACAACCGGAAGAGACGCTACGCATCGATTTTGGCCCATCCGTGGGCAAGCACGACGTCGGTGTGACCCTTCTGGACGCCGCCAATCCTTTCGTCTTTGTGGACCAGAGCAGCCTGCCACAAAACCTGCCCTCCCCCCCAGATTCACTCGGCGCCCATGCCTGGGTAGAGCAGATACGACGGGCCGGTGCCGTGCGCTATGGCCTTGCATCGACGTTGGAAAATGCCGCCAAGGTCCGCGGGACCCCCAAGATTGCCTTGCTACAACCACCAGAGGACGGCAGCAAGCAAGATATCCGCGTTCTGTCGTATAGCATGGGGAAACCTCACCCAAGTCTTCAGCTCACGGGCGCAGTGTGTCTTGCGGCAGCGCTCTGCGTGCCCGGCACTGTGGCCCACCGACTATCCCGTCCCTCTGCTATCGCGGCTGGACAGGGGCCTCCAACCCCCCCGGAGAGTGAAGATGGCACAGGGAACCACGGTGATGTATCATCAGAAGCGGTGCAGCTTTTGCAGAAGCAAGAACGGATGGTGCTGGTGGGCCACCCCACGGGACAAATCGAAGTCGCGATTGGCTGGCAGCTGGGTCGCGATGGCGAAGTAAGGATTGAATATGCCAAGGTTTTTCGGACGGCTAGGAGGATATTTGCTGGTGAAGTTGTCGTGGATCTGGCGTACGGCCGGCAAATGTGTGGCGAGGCGGTTTGAAGCACCAAAACTTGAAGGTCTCATGATGAAAATACAGAATTTTACATGGGGTAGATAAGATGTAAACTACATAGCATTGTCGAATTTCACGAGTTAGAGCAAGTCACGTTTGCGGGTCTGCAAGTCCCTTATTGAGGAGGCCAAATCCCACGTTTAGGAGACCATTAACACCCGTGACCGAATTCCCTCTCATTAAAACGGACCTGGAAGTTATCTTTCCAGGAGTATGCACATCCTTTGCTTCGGCTTTCTAATGGGAGGCCCCGAACGTGGTGTGCAGCGCAGCGTGGCCGAGTCTCGGCGGGCTACGATCACCACCAGCACGGTTCCGCGGAAGCTGTGCGGCACGGAACTTACAACTACAGACGCCTTCCCAGTAGCATGGCTCACGTTCCTTGTACGTGTAGTTAGCGTGGTTCCGCCCCCCCGCGTTTCCTCCCCACAACCCCATGGGGTCTTGAACTCTAAGCCAAAGTGGATCGGAGTCTGGGGATTATAAAGGCGCTCTCAAGACAGTCCCTTCAGACAGTTCGTCACCTGCACATCCTGGCCCGAACAGCAGCTCGCCCATGATGAGAGCCTCCCAGCACAATGAGCACCTCACCATCCCAGCGCCCAAGGAGGTATACAATTTCCGCGTGTACCTTCTGGCCTTGGTATCCAGCATGGGCGCCTTTATGTTTGGCTACGACCTGGGCTTCATCGGCACGGCCTTGGTCCTGCCCTCGTTCAAGAGGTTGGTACCGCACTCATGCTCTGGTGAGGAGCGTTGACTGACTCGTACTGCGCAGAGATTTCGCCCTGCTTGATGCCTCAAACAACGATGCAAAGGCATTCCACGCCAACGTAATATCCCTCCTCATCGCCGGCTGCATCCTGGGATCATTCGTCGCCGGGCCGTTCAGCGATCGCTTCGGGCGCCTCAAAACGATGCTGCTCCTCACCATCTTCTTCGTGGCCGGATCCGCAGTCCAGACCGGCGCGAGAGGTTCCTACGCCGCTCTGCTCGCGGGCCGGGGCATCGGAGGCATCGGCGTCGGCATGGCCACCATGATCGTCCCCACCTACGTCGCCGAACTGTCACCGCCCGCCATCCGCGGCCGGCTGATTGGTATCTATGAGTGCTTCGTCTCGGGCGGCACGTTTGTCGGCTTCTGGATCAACTACGGGCTTGCAAGGAACATTTCCGACTCCGACTCGGCACAGTGGGAGGTCAGCTTCGGTGTCCAGCTGATCCCTGGGGGGTTGCTTGCGCTGGGCTTGCTGTGGATGCCGGAATCGCCGCGCTGGCTGGCTCGCCACAAGGGTCCGGGGGCATGCATCGCCGTCCTGGAGAAGCTGCGCAAGATCCCGGCAGACCACCCGTACATGGTGGAGGAGTCCACCGGTATCTTGAACCAGATCGCGTACGAAGATTCCGTAGCCGGGCCGAGCGGAGTCAAGGCGACCCTGCGTGAGATGGCGGAACCAAGCAACCGCAGACGCCTTAGTATCGGCGTTGTGCTGTTCGTCTTCATGCAGATGGCGGGCTCGAACGCCATCAACTACTACAGCCCGACCATTTTTGAGTCTGTCGGTATTACCGGTGTCAACAACGGGCTGTTTGCAACGGGAATTTACGGTCTTGTGCGCTTCATCGCCACAATGATCTCGATGCTGTGGGTTGTTGATCGTTTCGGGCGTACTCGCATGCTGATGATTGGAGCCGCCGCCATGGTAAGTCGCATCCCCCTGTGGAATATGCCGCTCTTCTAACTTTCTATCTTATAGGCTTTTGCACTGTTCTTCATCGGGGCCTATATCAAAATTGGGCAGCCCTCGGCGCAGGGCGGTGTTAGCGCCGGCGGTTACGCTTCGATCGTCATGATATACATTTACGCCGTGGGCTGGTGCTTTTCATACGGGGGTGTGCCATGGATCATCGCCGCTGAGATCTTCCCGCTAAGAATCCGAGGAGCTTGTATATCCATATGCGTGGCAACGCACTGGATCTTCAACTTTATGATCGCGCGCGCCACACCGTACATGATCGCTGACATTGGCTATGGAACTTACTTCCTCTTCGCCGCCTGTATTACCCTTTCCATACCCTGGGTGTATTTCTTCGTCCCGGAGACTAAAAATCTCAGTCTCGAGGAAATGGACCGCCTATTTGGGGTTCAAGTCTTTGAGAACAGCGTGGATGTCGAAAAGGCTGCTGTCTCTCAAGTGGAGGAAGTCGAGTAGCCCGGCGGGCATCTAGCCATGATAGATGAATAGAATAGCATATCGAAAGCTTCATGTTGCACACACACTTATCTCACAACGCAATCAGGCCGGATGGGCGGAGGTGACTGTTGCACCTGGCGCAGACTCCCCGAGGGGGAGAGTAAACTATGGGTCCGCTCACACGTGTTAATCACTCCCGCCTCGTTATGGGTTGTCTTGCTGTTCAATCTATCATGTACTGATTCTACTTCCAGCCTTAAAGTGTTGAGGCCTAGTACCTAACTAGGAGTCAGGGCTGACACAATCCACCCTACCTAACAGTGCTATTCTCGATTACCAGTGGGCATGTGAAGATACATCCTATGGCCGGCATGTGAAACCGTCTTGCCCCGGTCAGTGCATCGGACTTGGATGGTTTCTCTTAGTGTTCAGCGCTCGCATGTTCTCGGCAGTGAGGGATATCTTTACCTACCAGATACATTTTAGTTCGTCAAACTACCCGGACGAGTACTCGCCATGCCAAAGAAGTATCCCTGCATAGTATCTAACTACCCCGCATCATCACTTGTTCTATGGACCGGGCATGTACAAATATGTACACGCCGTGTATGTATCTAAATACATCCAACATGCTGAATAATGGTGTCACCCGAAAATGGCATCCTCAACTCTCTTCAGGCCTCTGCCCAATCACAAAGTTCATCTTTGGTGCATAACCCAGCTCCAGAGTCTCCTTGTGCAAGTCGATCATCAACTGGTCGAATTCGGCTTTGTCTTTCAGGACACCCGGGATGCCACCCTTGGGTAGCAGTGCTCCCAAACCTCGGAACGTGTGAACCCACATGTCGACCGACCGCTTCTTCCACTCGGGGCTCTTGGCCAGGGCGCCGTATCCCAGCGTGTACTGTGTTTTTTGCACGTTCTTGAAGCCAGCCTCCTCCAGTAGATCTTCCAGCCTGTACCCAATGAACATGTCCATGCCGAAGTTTTCCGTGCACCACCACTGCATCCGGTACATCTTGTCCAGGTTGGGATGAGTTACCGGGTCAAAGGGGTGATCGCGGTCCACCCACTGGCCTTCGACGAGCTGGATCCAGCCGCCGGACTTCACAAGCGAGAAGTGGTTCTTCACCACCGTGGCCCACTCCGACTTCTGCAGTCCCCACATTAAGAGCCTCTGGTGGACGAGGTCGAACCCTTGCGTCCAGGACGGGTCCGGGGGCGTAGGGGACCGGATGTCAAACTCGCGCAGATCCAGGGCAGCGCAGGGGCCAACCTTGGGCGGGAAGAGGGAGGACCCGATATCGACCCCGTGGAGCGACCATTCGTGCTGCGGATACAGCCGGGGGAGGTCCAGGAGCCACGTGCCTGGAACCGAGAATGTGGGTTAGGACCTTGCAGGAAAAGTGTTAGGCCTGATTTGGTTGTTCTCACCTTCTGAAGCACCGCAATCAAGGACTCTGATCTTGGGCTGCCTCAAGGGTGCCGTCACCAAGACGTTGCCGGTAGAGAAGAGAATGAGAGCATGCTGTTCCCTGAGACGCTCGATTTCTTTAGCATGATGGGGCAGAAGATAGATGCCTTCTGTGCCTGTAAACAGATTGGCGACATCCTTGGCCTCGCGGGCCGGGATTTCCGCTACAGCCATGCTCATTCTGAATAAATTGTTATGAGATGGACGACTGGTGAGACAAGAAACAGACTGTCCGGATGTTTTTGGGTTTTTGGTACTAGAATGGCGAGGAGTCAGGAAAGTTCGGGGTTCTAAACAGGCAGTATGATGGCGGCCCGTCAGCGGAGTCGAACCGCACTGGAATCCAAGCTATCATCGACAAAGCCCTTGACTGGGAGAAACGGAGCGGTGCGCAGTTTGAAGGCGAAAAGACAGCCATCATACACTTCACGAGGAACATGGAGCGATTTTCAGAACAAACGTTCTCGGTCAAAGGCGAAGTGGTCAAACCGAAGGAAAGTGCGAAAATCCTAGGTGTCGTGATGGATCGCGAACTCCGCTACAAGCAGCACATTGCTAGGACGGCAGCTAAGGGCCTCGCAGCCGCTCTGGCCCTGAAGAGGCTGAAGATGCTTTCCCCGCGGACAGCGAGACAGCTATTTGTTGCGACAGTAGCCCCGGTCATGGACTACGCTGCCAATGTCTGGATGCATGCGTGCGGGGAAAAAGCACTGAGCTGGCTGAACAGGGCGCAGAAGATCGGGGCCCTGGCCATCACGGGAGCCTTTCGAACCGCGGCAACAGCCGTGGTGGAAGCTGAAGCGAGCATCTACCCTGTACGAGAACGACACGTCCAGGCGGCAGCCAGTCTGTGGATCAACATCCACACGCTGCCCGGAACGCATCCCCTTGCCATGAAGAAAGTCCGGACCACCGTACGATTCGTATCTCCGCTGCAGAAAATTGCCCGCGTGGCTGAAGGAGTACGAGTTGACCGGATGGAGACAATCCAGGAATACGCCGTCCCGCCCTGGGTACCTCGCCTACGACCGACGCTCGAAGCCGATCGAGGGAAGGCGGCCGAGATGGTCAACAAAATCTCGGGAATCGTGATCGCAACCAGCTCATCCGTAAAGAAGGGCATTGTTGGCATGGGCGGCCTTTGCACGGGATACTCTCTTCAACAGAACTAGCGAGACTGTGACAAACTATGCTGTTGTTCTTGGGACAAGGGAAGAGCAGAACCCATATACAGCAGAGCTAGCAGCCATCGCAATGGCCCTGGAGAAGTTACCGGCTAGCATCTGCCACAGGCACATCACCGTGATCACGAGGAACCAGTCAGCGCTGGCAGCAGTTGGACAGCCGCGGCAGCAATCCGGCCAAAGCATCATACGGCAAATTTACGACTTGGCCAGGCTGCACCGACAAAGAGGGAACTCGGTCAACTTTCTGTGGATACCAGCGGAGATTGACTTCGCGCTGGGGTCAGATGCCAAGGCAGCAGCCCAGAGAGCGTCGAAGCAAGGACGCACACCCGACTCCCAAATACCCCAGGCCAAGTCTACCGCGATGAGGCTGGCAATGGAAAGACAACGGGCGACAAGAGTTCTACCTGTAGGCGTGGGTAAGTTCTCAAAGGCCATGGACGCAGCACTACCAGGCAAGCACACGCGCCATCTCTATGACAAGCTGAAGCGAAGGGAGGCCTGCGTATTGGCGCAGCTCCGAACCGGAATGGCGAGACTGAACGGTTTTTTGAGCAGGATTGGGGCGGTCGAGTCAGACCTTTGTGCCTGTGGACAAGCGAGGGAATCAGTGGAACACTTTCTTTTCCGATGCGTGAGATGGACAGCTCTGAGGGAAGACATGCTGCAATGCACAGTGGCAAGACGAGGAAGCCTCTCGTTCTATCTGGGAGGGAAAGCGCCATCAGATACAAGGCATTGGTCACCAGATATGAAGGCAGTCCGGGCGACGATCAAATACGCAATGGCAACAGGAAGGCTGGAGCTGAATGAAGAGGAGAGTCTAAACCAGTCACAGTAGAAGAAGCCGACACTCAACACCACGAGCCTCAACCACGAGCCTTAACCAGCAGGTCCCGCTTTAGCTGCTGAAGATAGGACGCTGAACACTTGGAGAAAGTAGCCTCCAAGCTGATCTGCTAACAACAACCAAGGCAAGAGGTAAATGGTGCAGCGAGAAAGAGGGAAGAAGTAGGGGGCTTGTACGAGTTAAACGCAAAACGATCTGATCCGGATGTAGCTAGCGTGCTAAGGCCCTATAGGCCCAGTGCCTCCGGGCGAAATAAATTCCATCCATCCATCCATCCAGTATGATGGCCGGCAGATCCCCCTTAAGAAGGTTTACAGTCTTTCACGCATGCAGAGAGACGGCAAGCTACTAAAAGGGGACACGTATCCAAGTCTCGGAGACCATCCTCCACCGTCGTTAGGACGGAGTATTAACAAAAGCAATTTTAGAGTATTATTGTCAGCCTGCAGATGCCGCAATCAGTAACGGGCATGGCGGTGTACGGTGGACTTCGGAGTTTTTTGGTCAGACGGGCTTGATACCGCAAGCACGTTGGTTGGGGACCGGCCTTACGTTCATCCCAGCTGAAAATTAGGTACTCACGAGCATGAATGCGACGTGGACGATGGCTACCATGAGGTAGTTTGCCAAGCCTCTGCATGAGCCAAACCATTCATCGTTTGTCTCAACCTTCTTAGCCTAACTTGTCGGACCATCACGGGGAGCGGTGAACCACCAACCAATCTCGGGACTCACACGTCGTTGCCGAGCCCGAAGAAGGGAACCCCCGGACTTCGAATCTGAGACAAATCATAGTGTCAGCGAGTCAGTCAGACTCGAGCGTTGGGGGCTGGGGCTAATGGGGAGACGGAGCATCGCCAAACCCGCCATCCACAATCGCTTCCGTCAACAACACGCCGCAACGAATGGCGCTTCCGCCCAGGCGCGTACACCCCGCGGGACTTGGTGGGCGAGGTCGCCATCGTACTCGAGAGCGTCATCGCCCGACTGGGGCCTGACCGACCCGAAGATGCAAACATAGGCGTCATCCTCATGGATGGCCTTTGTTCAAGCCTCTCTTACGAAGGCCGCGAAACAACACCACCTCTCGCTGGATCGGACAAGGATGAGCCTGACGACCTAACGCGTCACATTCTTCGCGTTGACAAGGCGCTGTTCCAATCCACCAGGAATTCAAACCAAAGCACACTCGGAGACCCGTCCCTCACCGTCTCCAGCCTCTGCGAGGGCCACAAATGGGTTCTGTCTGCTGGCCGGCTCCTGCGCAGCAACCGGATTTCTCCCATCCTCACCATACTCTACAGCGAGTGGCTTCACCAGCTCACTTGCTTGCGCATTGTTTTGGTCGGTACTGAGAACTTTGAGGAGGTGGTACTCAAACTGAACAACCGGGCACGACAGGGGACGCGGCCAGCCAAGGACATCTTCGAGGCCTGCAGGATTGGAGACCTCAGACAACCGAAGCGGTAGAAATTGGTGATTTGGCGTCTTCAGCCTTGCTGGCAGAGATTCCGCGGCAAACCTCCATCACATTCGAAAAGGCGAACGAGAGTAGTGTTGAGCAGGTCTGGTATTTTCTCAAGCTCACGGCAACATGCGGCCAACTAAAACCCAGCTTCTCAGTCAATCTAGCAAATGCCATCCCGGGCCTCGACATATGCCGTCAGGGATACATCCCAGCCAGAGGAGAGTGAAACGCTGGCGAAGTGTAATAGAGAACTTTTCGCCTAGCCCGTCTTTGATTGTTACGCAGGAAATACTCCTTCATTGCCCTCGAGGCGTCCGTTTGGGCGGAGGGTGGAAAAGGGTAACAGGAAGTTGCTCACTGTCGACAAGGATGGGGCAGGATCTCCCTGGTTCCTGATAATCGCCCGATAGACCTAAGATCAATGCTGCATCGCGAAGGAATAGAGCGTTACCAGAGGCCCTTTGCACCCTCTGATGAACAAACCACAAATGTGTGTGCGCAGGGACAGAAAGGGGTCAAATCTGGGGCTTCATTGTTTAGGATATCCATAACCTACCTTAGAGTGCCTGTTCCTGCTCTTAGAAGCCGGCTTTCTTACCCCGGCGATGCGTGGGTCTCTTCCGCAGGTTGGCGGTGCCAGCCCATCCCTGCCATCAAGTTCCACACATGCACCAGTTGGAGGTTTCGTGCACAAAAATAGCATGCGACCAAGTTCCCAAACGCCGTTCGGAGTCGTGAGGTAATGGCCGTGGCAAGCAGCCAATGCCATCCATCTCATGGCGGAGAAAGGGGCGAGGAATGCCGGCCTCAAGCGGGCATATGTATGTACATATCTCACCATCGGAACGGTTCATCACGACATCCGCCGCTATGCCAATCGGGACTTAAAAACCCCACATGAAACCAGAGCGTTCAGTGATAGCACGGCCGGTAGTGGATCCCCAACCGAGGCCGTGGGATGTTACTGCTGGTATTTTGGTCGCAGAATGCGAGATGGTCCCAAGAGTCATAAAAGGACATAATAAAGAAAGGTACCTTATCCCACAGTTTGGTTGCGACAACATCCTTCCCTTTCCCCTATTTCGCCCCTTAAATGCACGGGGCTAGCAAGACATACACCATGTCTTCCACCGAAGAGAACCTGGAAAAGAAAATCGACGATCCCAATGCCTTGGAAGTCGCCGGAACGGCCGAGGAACAGATAAAGCCCGTGTCGCGGTTCATGAGGTGGTACCGCAGCCCGCTGTCCAACGTCATCCTCGTGGGGTTGATCTCCTTCACACAGCCAGGCATCTGGAACGCTCTCAACAGCACGGGTGCAGGCGGCCAGCAGGAGCCGTACTTGGTAAACGGATCCAATGCCTTGACGTTTGGGTGAGATCATACCCACTGCAAAGACTTAGGAAATGCGCTGACAGGAGATAAAGGTTGATGGTATTTGGTTGCACTATCTTCGGTATCATTGCGAACAGAATTGGTGTTAAGAAGGTATTAATCATCGGCACGCTGGGGTATGCCCCTTATTCAGCCTCGCTCTACGTCAACAACCGGTACGGGACGGAATGGTTTGTCCTTTTTGGCGGCGCGACGTGCGGTATTGCGGCCTCGGCTCTTTGGGCATCCGAGGGTGCCATTGCACTCGGATACGGGGATGTCAAGGATCGCGGCAAGTTCGGTGAGTCCAACCGTCAGCCCCTGAAGCCGGAAACGCGCATGTTTGACACTGTCTCTCTCCAGCCGGCATATGGCTTGGCCTTCGCGAGCTCGGCCAGCTTATCGGGGCCTCCATTCAGCTTTCCTTGAACGTTGGGACCAGCAGCCGTGGCAAGGTTGGGTACAGCACATACCTCGTCTTGATCGCGCTGCAGTGCCTTGGCCTCCCTTTAGCGTTCCTGATTTCTCCGCCAGAAAAGGTGATACGTAGCGACGGCACGCGCGGCCGGGTTGCGGCAAAGGACACGACTTTGAAAGAGGAGATGCACAAGACCTGGAAGCTCCTAAAACGAAAAGAGATGTTCCTGTTGGTGCCCATTTTGATCGGGTTCCAGTGGAACTCGACTTATTTGGGCATCTACATGACCAAGTAGTATGTTTCCTCGGGTAACTCCCCTCAGAAGTAGAGAGATGTTCTAACAAGGCCAGTTTCTCTGTCCGAGCTCGTACCCTTGGAGCCCTGGTCTCCGGTATTGTCGCCACGTTAGCCAACATCTTCTGGGGCTGGTTCTACGACCTCAGGTACTTCAGCCGGCCAACCCTCGCCAAAGCCTGCTGGCTCTTTTTTGTTGTTAGCATGCTTGGGACGTTTGGCTGGCAGGTAGCCAACGAGAAATTGTACGGCGATTCCAACCCTCGGGTCACGCTAGACTGGGAAAATTCAGGCTTTGGTCGGGGCTTTGGGTCTATGGTAATTTTGAGGTAAGCAAGCATGTCGTTGTGCGAACCCTGAGTGCATGAGTTTAAACTGACTATGGCAGGTTTCTCAACGAGTCCCACTACATGTATGTGTACTGGATCGTTGGTGCCTTCTTTGACGACATGGAGACCTTGACTCTGGCGGTCAGTCTCGTACGGACGTTCGAGTCCATCGGCTCAAGCATCTCGTTTGGGATTGGTGCGGCTGCCGTATCGCCCATGGTCAACCTCGTCATCTCGTTTGCCATGTTTGGTCTGACGATTCCAGCCACGTCGTTGGTCGTTTTTATGGTACCGGAGCGTCCGGTGGACTTGCGGAAAGATGACAAAGTGTTGACATCAGGGGAAGAATCTGAACGGGCTTAGGTAGAAGAAGCGGCTGTGACGGCGAAGTCCCATGAGTCATCTACATAAGATAAAAATTCGACTAAAGGAATTGTAATATTTACGAGAATACCTAACTAACTACGAAATGATATTTTATGGAAGGATGATGAACGGAATAGAAGGTGAAAGGCTAATAAGAAATAGAGTACCTTAGCCTATTCAAGTGTTGAGTATACCTAACTAGGTACCTCAGAGATATCGTAAAACATCTATGCCTGGAGGAACGTACGAGGAACGAGTACTTCCGAAAGGTTCCTTTTCCGAGAAAAACCATGGTATGCTCCAAGCAGGACCACTTCCGCCCCATAAAACGCCCCATCAAACGCCCTATCAATGCTATTTCTCCCTGTAAACTGTGAAGTTCTACTGTCATTATCCTAACGATTGTGGAAGCAGCCATGTTACTTTGCCTGGAGGAACTTGCCTCTTGACGATGAGCGTCTCGAAGTTGGGCTTCAACGGCCTATCACGCAGCTGTGGGGCCGCCCCCGGTTTACGGAATACAAGGGCTTCAGCGATGACCACGAAAAGATGTAGACTGCAGGGCAACACGGCAACAAGGTGAGAAGGAAAATATTAATTGAAGCAGCTTATTCCGCTGGAAAAGAGCTCCAAAGTAGAGCAACGGTGGAGAGCTGTGCTACAATCTGAGCTCGGAAACCCCAGGGTCTCGCCAGAGCGCCGCGTCCTCTACGTCATCGGTTTCAGTCCTCTGGCCAGATTCAGGCATGGCAGCCCATTCCTGAAACCACGGCTCAGACCTCAGGTCTGAGACCTGTGGTCTTGCTCGAACCGCCGTCTGGTCTCCTCGCCCCGTCGTTCCAGCTTGAGGATGGCCTCCCTCATGTCTTTGTCAAGCACATTCTTGGGCTCGATGAAGTCACTGCGCGCCGGTTTTCGAAACAGATGCAGCCCGTCCCAGCTCTGCGCCCTCGACAGCTGCACGTACAGGCTCATGAAGCTGGGTCGAGTCGCCGTGCCACCCGAGTGGACGCCTTTGAGATTGACGAGGACGTCCGAGAACTGCTTGCCTTGGCTCTTCTGATCTGTCATAGCGAAGGCCGGTGTGCAGAGAGTCCAGTTCTGTGGGTAACCCACCGAAAGCCCGGCTTGCCCCTTCCTTGGCCCGCATTTGGGTCGGGATAGCGACCGTATTGCTCTTGATCAAAATGGTGCCGTTGGGGAGCTCGGGGATGGCGAGGTCCGCACCATCGTCTGACTGAAGGAGGACGGCCACCGGCGGTCCAAGTTGAAGAGTCACATCGCTGGCGAGGGCGATGGTGCCGGCGGCGGGATCGGGGAAGATGTCGACGGCCTTGAAAGGTGCCCCGTTGACCACCTTCAGCCCAATAAACTGGTTCTGAGTCACCATGACCGGCATCCCCTGCGCGTAGAAGAACAGGTCCGGGGTTGGCAGCTGCGAGTCGTCTCCGCGGCGGAGCACGTCGCCCAGCTCTTCGACGCGCAGCCGCTTCCCCGATTCGGTGTCATGCTTCGCTACAAAGATGGAGATGTGTTTGCCGTAGGCACGGGCCCACTGGACGACGGCTGCCATGTTCAGGTCCCACCGGTCTTGGTTCAGGGGCGTGATGGCTCTCAGACCGTCTACGAAGGACGCCTTGCACGACGGTGTATAAAGGCGTTGACTGAGCCGCTGGAAGTCCAGCTCGGTCTGCTCGCCGTTGCGCAGGCGCCCGAGGAAGCCCCGAAGCCTTGGGCAACCAGCCGCGCGGACCTGCTCCTGGAGGATGACAACGGTTGTGAACTGGAGGAACAGCCTGTGCGCTGCGAGATGCTTCGGCAAGCTTTCCGGTCTCTGTCCGCCACGGTCCCTGGGCGCCGGCAAGAGGAGACTGGTCTGCAGGACGGGGTCGAACTGGAAGAAGTCCCCGAAGAACAGGACCATTGGGATCCCGCCAAACGGGCGATAACCCTCTCCCGAGCCAATCAGAAACAAGAGGTCTACAGCGGAAAAAAAAGAGGGCGCGACTGGACGATTAGACGCTAGTCTGACTGGAGAAACCACCTTTCCTTACTTTCCCAGCATTCGTCAATAACCATCATGAAATGGAAAAAAAGACAATTACATCGTTGACTCCGCTACGGGGCCTACCTGCAGCCGGCAAGTTCCTCCAGGCTCCTTTGGCGTGCCCGCGCGCAGCGGGCACACGGTCACTCCTCTACTACCGGGATGGTGGTACGTTAAAACCAGCTCCCCTTTTCCGGTCATCAAATCAGTTGGATGAAGCCCGGCTGGCTCAATGGCAGAGCGCTAGACTTCTATGTTCTAATCAGAACAAGCAATCTTGAGGTTGTGGGTTCGACTCCCACGTCGGGTGCTTTTTTTGCTCTATTTCTCTTTAGAGCAGAGCAACGAGTTGTTTGGTCGCAAGTTAGAGCTCGAAGCCCGAGTAAGGCAGCTGTGTGGTGGTTCCTGTTGTGCATAGCTACCTTGGGTGGTGTACTAGCTAGGGAAATGGCGAGTGTATTTCGGAGTCTGAGAACCAAGATACCCAAGGTAGACTTGACTATCTCACGGCTCAACAATCTAGGTGGAGTGCCAGGCCCTGTAATTTTATTGTTGCGCCCAGTTGCCATTCTGCATTAGCGAAGATGCAGGCAGTTGTCAACTAATTTTGTTCTGTATATGGAATTTAAGAAAGAAGCAGCAGGACACAGCAGATTGGCCATGTCCCAGGGATGCAAACCCTGACACCTGGATTGGCATCTCCGGTCTTGCCAAGAATCATTACCAGAGGCTCGATGAGCAAGAAGTCAGTTGGTCAGGTATGTACATGTACCTACCTTTTTTTGCGACGTCTGACTCCGCCGCAGCGCCGTGCTAAAGAGCGCAAGAGCGTTGCCGTTCAAAGAAGCACTGCTGTTGGTGGCCCTGTGATGCCGGCCCCGCCACGTCCAGGTGCCGAATGCGGCGAGGATAAGCGTCCCCAAATTGCCGCTGAATTCCGCGTTGGCTCCGCCTGAAACCGTCAGCTGGTATTCCCGAGTCATCGCGCCATCTCCGACTTTCCGACAACAAAAAACCATGCGAGCCCTTGAGCGTTGCTGTGACACCTCCTTGCCAGCTTGACAACAAGGAGGATACCTAGTAACAACGGAATGGCCGTTTGTTCAGCATGCCGAACGGTGCTCCGGCGCCATATCGACATCCTCCAGAAATTGCGCCAGCGCCGGGCGCATTCAACGAACAATACCCCGACGACGGCGACCAAGGCTGGACAGCAGCAGCACCAAATCCCGACCCCGAATAATGTGCCGACGCTCAATTTCTGGCAGAGGTTGGGGCCGTTGACGAGGGCAGCCCAGGCGTATGCCCGCGCCCAGCGGAAGAGGCCATATGTGACGCAGGTGTGCACGTCGTTGGTCATCTACCTGTGCTCCGACAGTGCGTCAATCCCTGATCCGGCCTGTTATGGCGCCGCCGCTGCACACTCCAACGTCTCGGTGGCAGAGTGCTGACCGGCTGCAGTCTCAGCGCAGAGTATGGGCGGGAGGGACTACGACCCGACACGAACTGCGCGCTCATTAATGATCGGCTCCATATCTTCCATCCCGAGTTATAACTGGTGAGTGCCTGCTCGCATGCGCCGGGGCTGTGGTTGCGATTGCCGTCGGCGCGACTGATACCAAGTGTGTGACAGGTTCCTGTGGCTCTCCGAGAGCTTTAATTATCGATCGCGCTTGTTGTCGTTGGCCACGAAAGTGGTCGTCAACCAAATCTGCTTCACGCCCGTCTTCAACACGTATTTCTTCGGGATGCAGGCGTTGTTGTCGGGCGCGACACTGCCAGAGACCTGGGAGCGCATCACTAAAACTGTCCCCGTCAGTTGCCTCAACTCGTGCAAGCTGTGGCCCGCCGTCACAGCGTTCACTTTCGCATTCCTCCCGCTCGAGTACCGACCCGTATTCGGCGGGGTTATCGCGGTGGGATGGCAGACATATCTGAGCTACCTCAATCGGAGGGCCGAACAGAGCATGGCAGCAGCGCGAGTGGAAGAGCTCGAGGGCCCGGCTTTGGTGAAGGTTGCCGCATAGAGTAGATAATTTGTGTTTTCATCGTTCGGTCGGACCGCGAGAGCTCCGTCGATAGAACTCGGGTCATCACCGAGGTAGACATTGCATGGGCTGGCGTTTTACCTAGATGGGTGGGGTTAGTTAAGGAATCGAGGTTCGCATTGGCTTGGGAATTTGGGATTTGCGGTTCGAGATCCCAGGCCACGATCGGGCCAGGCTTGGGCAGCTTTGTTGATCGGAAAGGCGGGGGGAGGGGGTGGTGCGAAGACACGGCACCTACGAAGTATTCCAGGGCCAGGCCCACAGTATCAGATCTTTCCTATAGCGCCTAATTAACACTGTTCCACCCCAACTCCAGGGAAAAAGTCCAGCTTGCGCGCATTACAAAAATTCCCAAACTTCGTTCACCACTTGCCGATTCCGGCCGCCTCTCGTTCTCGAGCCATTGAGCGCTGGCTGGCCCGGCTCTCGTCTTCAAGATGGCCCGATACATACCTCCGCGCCCAACGGTCACTCGCAGCCACCTTTCAACCCTTTGCCCGAGCCCAACCACGACTCAACAGCCATGCCCCTCGACGACTTGCCTCGACAGCCTCTTCCTCCGCCAAGCGCACCCCCTCCACAGCCCGTAATGTCTTCCTCACCACCCTCCTCGCCACCACCGCAACCGTAACTTACTACTACGCCACCGACACCCGCGCCTCCATCCACCAATGGCTCGTGCCCCGCCTCATCCGGGTGCTCTTCCCAGACGCCGAAGACGCGCACCACGCCGGCACGGCCGCCCTCAAAACCCTCTACCCGCTGGGCCTGCACCCGCGCGAACGGCCCCCCTTCCCCGAGGACGCCCACCCGGCAACGGGCACCAACCCACTCGCGGTCACCGTCTTCGGCACCACCCTCGCCAACCCGATCGGCATCTCGGCGGGGCTCGACAAGGACGCCGAGATCGCGGACCCGCTGTTCGCCCTGGGCGCCGGCGTCGTCGAGGTCGGCGGCTGCACGCCCCTGCCGCAGGCCGGCAACCCGCGCCCGCGCGTCTTTCGCGTCCCCGCCGTCGACGGCTTGGTCAATCGGTATGGGCTGAACTCGCGCGGGGCGGATGCGATGGCGGCGCGGTTGAGGGAGCGGCTGCGCAAGTTTGCGCGCGGGTTGGGCCTGTCGGAGCGGGAGGTTTTGGAGGCGGGGGAGGAGGAGGGTGGGTGTGCCGACGGGGAGTCTGTTGCCGGGGAGGCTGCTGTGCGTGCAGATTGCGAAAAATAAGAAGACGGATGAGAAAGGATATGGAGGCGGTTATTCGCGATCATGTGTATTGTGTTCAGCGGCTGGCGCCGTATGCGGATGTGTTGGTTGTCAACGTCAGCAGCCCGAATACTCCCGGGTTGAGGGACCTGCAGGCGGCGGAGCCGTTGGCGAGGTTGTTGGGGGCTGTGGTGGACGAGGCGAAGAGGGCCAAGCGGAAGGTGAAGCCCAGGGTGATGGTCAAGGTGTCGCCGGACGAGGATGATGATACCCAGATGGATGGCGTGGTGCAGGCGGTGTGGATGAGCGGGGTGGATGGCGTGATTGTGGGCAACACCACGAAACGGCGGACGGGGCTGGTCAAGGAGGGCATCAAGTTGACGGGTAGGGAACAGAAGGCGCTGGTAGAGGACGGGGGATTCTCGGGACCCGCCATGTTCGACCGCACGCTCAGCCTGGTTGGGAGGTACCGCAAGATGCTCGACAGCTACTCGCTCAAGACCTCAGGCGTCAACGATGTCTTCCCAACCCCGAAGGTCATCTTTGCGACGGGCGGGATCACGAACGGTGACCAAGCGCTACAGGTCTTGAATGCTGGCGCCAGCGTCGCTATGGTTTACACCGGGATGGTCTACGGTGGCTCTGGCACGATTACAAGGATCAAAAAAGAAATGAGGGAAAAGCTTGCCCTCAAGGAAGCTTGAGCCACATAGTGGGAGCCAACTCGCACCGCATGTTGAGGGACTCGACGGCTGTCTGGCTGCGAGATGCACGGTTTGGCTGATAGAGGAGTGTATATATAGCATGCTGCCAGGTGGTGATATATATATATCTTGCCTGACTCACGGACGCTAACGGGGGTCGCTCTGTACATACCTTCACCGAGCCAAGATGCTATGCTGTCTTGACGTGTTCTCAAAAGGTTTAGTCGGCGCTCTATGCCACGTCGCTGCCGATAAGAGTGGGTATCCGGCTTGCATCCCTCCCTTGGAGACTGAGACACTAAGGCAACTGAGAATGCGCGAGAGCCGCAAGTGGCACACGATGGAGGACATATGGAATGATATAAATCACGGCCACTTCTCCGCCCAAGGACCTAATCGTCCAGACGAGCGTCCTTGGAAGCCATCCACGCTGCTCCATTTCACCTTTCACATCACAAGCTCTACTGCGGGCCAAGGCCAATGCTGTCTTCAAACTGACCATTGTTGCAACAGTTGCCAAACACACAAGAATCACATTGATAGTCCGAGGGATATCATGACAGTATTCGGCTTTTCAGCGGGATATTGTCAGATCCAAAACCATGAACGATAAGGTGTGCCGGGTTCAGAGCCAGAGCTCACCGGCGTATTCCAGACACTATCACTCGGGACGCAGCAGTTCTGGGCGTTGTAGGGACACCGGTTGACGCTAAGCATCAATCTTTGGAGCACACCAGGTGATTCAACCTGTCTCATCAATAGTCTCCTTCAGCCAGGCGTATCACACAAAAGTCGAGGAAAGCGAACAAATGACGGTGAATCATCATCATTCTGCGGCAGTTCGATAGTCCTGCGAGTCCCAGCCTCAAAATATTGAACTGGGGCGCGGACCTCCGTGTCAGGTGACCAGAAGACCAGGGGACCAGGAATTTTGATTTTCCGCTTTTTCGTTGCGTTCTTCCGCCCCCTTCGGGGGGCGTCCTTGTATTTAATCAGAGAGGCTTCGGCCCTCTCAGGAGTTAGGGGGCAGACAGGCAATTCTATTCTTTTTCGACACTTGCAGAAGTGACTCCTTTTCGCGGTCGTTGTGACCGCGACCCACTGGCCAGAGGGCCACACGCGAAGGCGTATCGACAACACGATCGTAGGATCCGTGGCATTGAAAGTTGTTTCCTGAGCCATCTCCTCTCATGCTGCATTGACATCACAACGAGCGTGGCACGTGACCAGCGTTGGTGGTGTGTGTGGTTTTGAGGT
This sequence comes from Chaetomium globosum CBS 148.51, assembly GCF_000143365.1. Lineage (NCBI taxonomy): Eukaryota > Fungi > Ascomycota > Sordariomycetes > Sordariales > Chaetomiaceae > Chaetomium > Chaetomium globosum. The sequence continues at coordinate 1,242,762 of NT_165979.1, forward strand.
GTATCACCACTTCAATATATGCAATCAAAATATGTGCGAAGAAGCAAACTATCCAAATCTGGATCGAGGCAACCACCAAACCTTCAAACCCCATCGTTGACTCGCAACGTTGTCTCCCCCCAACATCCCCTTCCCATACTCAAACTCCCTAGCAAGAGAAAACCGCCGGTCCCGGAATAGTATACTCCTGGGCTACAATCCCGTCAGCCTTCACCCTCCCCCATACCGACAATACCAACCTCCCCTAAAGAAGAAACGAAACGACTCACCCTTGTAAGCATCGTAAGTAATCCCCGCATCGCTGCCCTTATAAGGCCGCCAGGGAAGGCGAACCCAGGGACGAGGGCGTGGTGGAACCCGCCGCCCGGTGACCTCCGAGCTGGTGGCAGCCCGGGGTAGAACTGGGCGCCGGGGTACTGCCAGGCCGAGTGCAGCGCGATGATCTCGTGCCTCACCAGGTAGTAGCCCTTCTTGAGGCAGGCGGGGATGGTGTAGGTGTAGGCGGCGGGGGCGGCCCATGAGGGGGGTCTGTTGTGAGGGGTTGAGGGTGGGGGGTTAGTTGGTTTGGTTGGGGCTGCGCGGGTTGTGGAGTTGGGGTTGGGTGAGGTTGGGAGGTTGGGAGGCTGGGAGGCTGGGGGAGGGGGGGGGTCACGTACGGTAGCCCAGGTGTTGGAGGTGCCTTCGCGGCCGCCTTCCTTGACCTTGAACCAGACGGCCCTAGAATGGTGGTTAGTGTTGGCTGGTTGGTGGAACGTTGAAGTGTCGGACTTACTCAGTGCCCGGGGACCAGTCCTGGCAGCCGGAGTCGGGGCAACGAGCCATGTAGGTGATGACCGGGCCGACGTGGGAGTCGGGCCACAGAGTCCAGTTCAAGGTCACGTCTGAGCCGGCAGCGGCAGGGGCGTGGAGCTTGGCCGGCTCGGAACCGGCGTTGCACTGCACGTCGATGGAGGTGGCATCCTCGACGGGGCCGTTGCCCGGGATGGAGCGGGAAACTCTCTCAGGCTAAGGCAGGTGAGCTGACTGCAAGAGCTTCTTCGTGGCTGGGGTGGACCATGGTTACCTTGTTGTCGCCCATGTAGGGGTCCATGTAGGGCTAAGCACGTGTGAGTGGTTTGTAGGAGCCGGGAAACTGGTACCGAACGCACCTGGTAAAACTATAAGGTGGCAGTTTATTAATATCGGGACATGCAATGCGCGGGAACTGCCGTTGAGCTTACCTGGTAGGCCTTCCCGCCAATGGTGGCGCTGTCAACGTAGCCATGGGCGGCAACGAGACCAACGGAGGCCAGGATGGTGGCGACAGTCTTCATCTTGTGTAGGTATGTACGTGTGTTGTGAGAAACCAGGGGGTATTATTAAAGTTAGAGTACTGGTCTGCTCAATGTCGAGTCTGTCAGTCTTTGAACTCGACTGAGGACTTCGACGCTCTCCAGTACAGTAGTACTTATACCCGCCTCCTCCCATCGCAGGTACCCCCGCCGCCGTCCTCCTCGCTCCGGACGACCCGAAATAGCGAACACCTGCTCCTACAGAAAGTCACGGCGGGCCCCTTTCTCGGTTCACAGGTGCGAACGTGTGCCCGCCACTCATTCGGGAGCATGACCCGACATCCGCCAACGGTGAGGTTTACTGCAACGGGAAGCATGGCAGGGTTCGGAGCCATGAGGGTGCGCCTTGGGACGATCAGCGTCTTGGCGGCGTCGCAGACTCAGGCCAGACAAGAAGAATGGTGGAGCCGACAGAAACCCGGTTTCGTTGCTTTGGTGCTCGGCAGGGAGCCGCACTAGGCGTATGGAGTAGCAAGGTCCGAGGACGCCCTTGAGGTGGACAGAGATGGCCCACCAATCGACGCACCCCTTGGGTTAACGTTGGGCAAGGCCTGTCCGACCGTGACTTCACAAGCTCACATACAGGCAATACCTATACGAGGAAGAAGGAAAATAACGCCGAGTGACTGTCTGGATCCGTTATTTATATTCGTACCTCATAACAACTAGCTACGTCGCTCCAGCCCCTTCAAACCGACATAACCCACCACTGCATCACCTCATTCTTGTGGTTCAAGACTCGACTCCTCAAGGCGGCCTTCCGCCCAATCCAAACAGTCCGTGAAAAGCTGCGGCCCTTGGATTGTTAGGAGCGCCCAATTCTCGAATTCAATGAGGTCCTCGCGAACACAGGCCCAATATGTCGTGAGCAAGGTCCACATCGCGTCCTTTGAATCCAACTTCCTTAACGGGCCTAGAAGGCTCTTTACCATCTCAGCGGTTGTGTGCGGGTGTGGTTGAAGAAGCATCAACGTGTACCAGACTTTGTGCAACACCAGACCCTGGAGCTCAATAAGTTGGTGTTTTTGAGCGAAATCGTAGAGCTGGAACTGAAGCGTCAACTGCCTCGAATGGCACCATACCGGCGGGTTCGGCTCCGTGGTCTCCGTGATCTTGGGGGAGCGGGGGGGCGCTGGTTGTTCTGGTTCCCGCAGGTGCCAAAAGAGGCGAACAAACCCCCCTACTTTCCTAGCCCTCTTGCCGAGGACCCTGACTCTGGGGCCCTTCAAGTTTGCTATGCATTTGGGGCAGTAGACTCTTTCGTCTATTGCCCTACAATTCCTGTCGCCGCATCTCCACCATGATCCCGGAAATTGGAGCCCACAGGATTTGCATGGGGGTTTATCCTGTCTGAACTCCTCAAGCCTGCCAAAGCAAGTAAGGCAGAGACGCCCGAACGGTTCACTGTAATCGGCGACTATGGCGTGGAGGGGTCTCGGAGGCGTTCTTGTGAAGGGCGTATAAGTAGACTTCACGGCCGAAGGTATCCTGAACATATCTGAACAAGTTCAACATCAGGGTACGATCCCGACGGCTTGGACCAAAAGGGCGTGCTCCTTTCCTTACCTCGAGGAGGGATTTCATAGTCGCGAGTGTAAACCCAGCTGACAAACAGATGCCATAGCTGCCCGTGCAACTCTGGGCATTCAACAAAACCATCCTGGCTCACCTGAAAGTCAGGCTGTGGGTTGAGGGAGTGAAACTTGGACGCAGATATTGCCTCCACCCTTCTGAACGGCCCAGCCGCAAAGCGAATAAGGGTGTCCTGATCCTGGGCGGCCATTGCTGATGCTGTTGTTGTAATGGCGGTAGAATTCAATATGTCCACAGAAGGGGGGTGACGGAAGCTCGTATCTGCAGTACTGAGAACAAATGTGTGAAGCTCAAAACATAAAAGGTGTAAGGGTCTAGCAAATCAGCCTAGATGCGAGAGACAATTGTGATGTTTTTGAGTGACGACGCGAGGTAGCCTCAGGTAGGTGTAAGGTCAAGGACTCCAGGCAGGGAAAGGGGAAAGGGGTGCCTTATGTCTCTAGAGCCGCGGGATATGCTCCGTCAGACAAGTAGTTGGAAGGAGCATTTCGGTATAACCATCAAACCACCTTCCAGCCGTTCGCATCTTACACCATCGGCAAGCCGAACTGCGGTTGCACGCAAATCACGATGGAGGGCAAGGACAACCGAGACTGTACCCCTGAGCCTCTTTTTATGAATATGAACTCTAGACCATCATACATCGTATCAAACATCAATCTCGCGGACAACACCTTGTGCCCCCCTCCCCCTCCACCCTCTCACACCCGACAACCCCCTAAAACGCACCACCATGCAACCTCCCCACGCTCTCAGGCGTCAAAGCATCCTTGTGCCTCCTCGTAGCCAAAATATGCTCGCGGAACAACCAACCCATCCCAATGGTTGCGCCCGGCCCGAAAACCAACACGCTCACCAACCCCAGCCCAACCACCCTAAGCCACCCCTCCCTCAGCATTCCCGCCGCCCGCAAATCCCCAAACAAATACGCCAACCACACCAGCAACGACCCCATCCCAAACACCTGATCCCACCTCAAAAACTGCCCCGCAAACCCCTCCAAATCCCCCATCCCCCGCGGCAGCCCCCCGGGCACAAACACCTCGCCCAGCCCAAACTCCCACACACTCCACCACCACACCCCCACCGCCAGCGCCCCCAACCCCCCCACATACCACCGCATCACCGGCAGATCCCTCTGCGTCCGATACACCTTATCCGTCTCCATCTCGTCCTTCAATAACCCCGTCCGCCCCAGCCCCCACACCACCAGCGACATCCACACGGGGTACAGCTGCCAGACGTAGAGCAGCGCCTGGCGCGCGGCGAGGTCGGGCCAGCACAGCATCGCGTAGAAGGGCAGCAGGTAGGTGAGCAGGACGGCGGGGAGCGCGGCGTAGCTGGTGCGCGTGCGCGTGAGGCGCTGGTCGAGCGCGGAGAAGTTCTCGATGGGGGAGAGCGTGTAGTGCAGGAAGGTGTAGAGGGGCGCGGCGAGGCCGATGCCGAGGAGTTGGCCGAGGGTGATGAAGAAAATGGGGCTGGTTTGGGGGTGGGAGGGTTGGTTAGTTTGGTGTCAAAAAGGGGGGTGGGAAGTGGGGAGGACATGGACATACAACTGTAGGGGGGTCATCATGTTCGCTCGGCGTGCGGACTCAAAGATCCAGATTGTCAGGAGAATGGCGCCGTCGGTGAGGAAGGATGTGACTTGTTGGCGGGATACGGGGTCTGAATTGTACAGAGTGGGAAAGAAGAAGGTGTTGTACAGGGCAACAAGGTCGTCAAGGGCAGGGAGCTGGTAAAACGAGCGGAGGATGGGCACGTCACCCGAGGCCAGTCGGAGCACACCACTGTCAAGCAGGCCTGTCGCCCATTCCAATGCAGGCTTCGCGTTCATGACCCAGGCCGCGATGAAAGTGAGAGCAAGCAGTGGCAGGGCGTACACCATGCGCTTCAACTTGCTCTCCCGGTGGCCGTCACCCTGGGATGGGTTGAACGGCTTGGTCCCAGTTAGCGAGGCCATGGGCAGCGGGAGGTAGTCGATTTTGGTGGAGCCGATCATGGCGTTGCCCATCAGTTCTGGGACAAACTCGGAGAGATGGGGCAGCAAGAACCGGACAAACAGGTTGGTCAAGGTGCCATGCATGTTCTGAGTGCGGGCGAGAAAGCCAGAGGCATCGACGACGGCGCCGGCGCGGAGCTCACGTTGCTTCTGGTACGTAGCCAGCACGGTCTCGATATCTTGGTGTGTTGGGCGACGGCCGGTGGCATCCCATTGATCAGCCAGCAATTTGATGCCGTTAGCGAGGGCGGCGGCACTCTCGATGGCTGAATTCCCGCCAACACCGAGGTTGGGCGTCGACTTATGGATGCTGTCACCCACACAGGCAATGCGGCCCCAGTGCCAGAGCTTGAACTTGGCCTCTTCGACGGCGACGAGGCGGGCTGTAACAGTATGTTCCCAAAAGTCGGACAGCGTGAGCCCGCCTTCACCCGGAAGGATGATAAAGTCTCGGTGCCGTTCCACGAACGCCTTCGTATCGGCGTCGGTGTACCGCGGGATATCGCCCAGGCGGTGAGTTCGGGGGAGACGCTCTTGGGCAAAGTAGTATGCCTTGCCACCTTCAACCGAGATAGACAGGGCACAACGGTCTTCATTGTAGGTTGTGTGCACATCTCCTGGAGGAAACCGGGGGCAGTTTAGGCCCTTGACAATGCCGAAGAGACAGTTGTAGTCGGCGATCATGCCTAGGCAAGGTTAGAAAGGTACCATGTCGACTAAGAGAGGCAGACTTACAGTTCTTATCCTCCTTTACGAGCTCTGGATGCTCGGCCTCGGCAAACTGCCACATCTTGGTGCGGGTCTTGCTGAACACGCCGTCGGCTCCTGCGAGAAAGATCCCCCGAGTAAGTAGTTCCATCCTCGCAGATGGCGGTGACGCCGTTGACGCCGTGCTGAATGTCGGCGAGCCCCTTGTTGACAAGGATTTTGCTGGGATCCTTGAGATTTTCGTACAGGGCGAGTAACAGGTTCCGCCGCTCACCCCAGCCCAACCGATATCCCGTCCTGTAGAGGAGGAGGTTGTCAAACTAGCTCCGAAGTAACATTACGAACATGTACATACCTTGCATGGAGTAGGAGAGGGCCGCGATTTGGCTTGCCGACGAGTTTGCCTTTGATACCTCGGTTGTGGAAAACCTTAAGGGGTTCCTAAAACCTGTGTCAGCAGCGTGACTGGAACACCTGAGAGATGTTGGCTCTGAATCTTACCGCACGTTTCTCCACCCCTTTCCACACTCCGAGCTGATCCAGAATCTGGAGCACGATAGTTGCTTCAGTATCATCGTTTTGCAGTAGCGAGAAGTATTGTTTGTCTTACGCGTGCACCGTTGGGGAACATGCCAATCGAGGCGCCAACCTGAGGCGCTATCTCGCCACGGCGCTCCAGCAAAACATAATCGACATTGGCTCGCTATCACTGTTAGCAGGCTTGCGGGATCAGGGTTTAATGGGTTAGGCGTGGCACACCTCCAGTGCGTTAGCAAGTGTGAGCCCGGCCACACCGCCGCCAACAATAATCACCCGGAACCGGCTGCTTCCTTTTGCGTTGGCCATCACAAAAATAAGCCCAAGGGTATAATCAATACACTTATAAGTGGTGCTTGTGGTCGCAGATATCACAGTGTGCGTGTTGTCCAGGAATGGTCTGAAACCAGGAGGAAAAGGAGTGCTGCGTGAGGCTTTTTATTTAGATCCTGACAGGATGCTGATTACAAGGTTCAGCTCGTCAGCGGAGACCACGTTAGGTATGCGAGCATCAAAAGCACAGCCGCCCGGGTGAGCACGGACACCGTCCCTCGGGCACCGACCCGACCATGGTCTTACGTTGCCAAACGCCAGGTGCAAGCTCGGCCGACGGCGTGCCATGTTGGCCGAGTTGCAAAGAGCCTGATCCCGACCTCCCGTGTTACAAGATAATAAAGATTCACCGAGGAATCGACATAGTAATTCAGGGTAGCATCCCGGCTCAGCCCTGGCCATCATTTACCCACCCCAGCAGCAAGGCCCTGGCACGCTTGGTACGCTAGCTGCATGGCTAGCCTCGAGTGGCCCAGTCCGGTCTTACTCAGCATGGTGGGGATGAATAACACCCATACGAATGACATGATGACGGCAGAAACGGAGACGGACAAGAAATAGGCCGGTTTTCATATCGGTAGGTCGGGGACGAACCGGATATCGGGACAGCTCCGACTTCAAAACTCAAGGCGCCGGACCCCGGTCTATTCAGACTACCGAAAGGCGAAATCAACGCAGTTGGACCATTCTCGGTGCCGGACGAACTCTGTAGGTACCTAGCCACGAGGAGATAATTATCGAGGCACCCAGATATCAGATGCGAGCAAACATCAACCCCCTTCCCCACCCCCCTCCCATCACCCCCCTCAACCCCCTCACGGCTCCAAAATCTCATA
>NT_165979.1:1251038-1289065 GCF_000143365.1 Chaetomium globosum CBS 148.51
GCCTATCCAGCTTCGTTAGCAGCCAGCAGTCAGGCGCTGACTCCATCACGCCCCGTGAAAAAGCCGTTTGGCCTTCTCAATGCCGAAGGAGCATATGGATGCTCTGGCCACTGCCGACTCGCCAAAAATGGTTACTCTGTCCGGGTCTCCGCCAAAGTACTTGATGTACTTGCTGATCCATTCCAGCGCGGTGACCTGGTCTGAGATTCCGTAGTTGCCGTTGTGGACGCCATCGTTCAGGTTCAGGAAGCCAATGGATCCGAGGCGGTAGTTAAACGCAATGACCACCACATCGCCGCGTGCTGCCAGGTTGGTGCCGTCCTTGTACGCGTTCTTGCTGGACCCCGACGTGAAGGCGCCGCCATAAATGTACACCATGACGGGCTTCAACTCCTTCTTGTCGGCGCCCCCCGTGGGCGGGAGGTAGGGGGTCCACACATTCGCAAAAAGACAGTCCTCGCTGCTGGTTCCGCCCTCGGCGTCTTCGACTGTTTGTGGACAGTCCTCTCCTGCCAGCAGAGCATCCACTTCTCCTTCGTCCTCGTAGCTGGCGGCCTTAGAGTACGTAAATCGTGCTGGGGTGTCGGCGAACCGAACACCCCTGAATTTCCAAACGTGGTAATCGCGGTAGCCGGTGAGCACCTTCTTTCCCACGGTCTGCTGAACTTGCCAGGTTGTCGACGTGTTGTCGGAGGTACTGCTTGAGAGGGGAGCGCTGTGGGTGCAGAGAATTGGCAGCTCCTCATCACACTTGACAGCGTGGGTTTTGCCTTGAGTGTCGATAGCCCGGCAAGCGCTCTTACATGACTTGACCTTGGAAACCCAGTACAACTGATCCTTGGGCGCGAGATCCTGATATTCCTGATAGCCCAGTGCCTTGCTCAGCGTAGACTCAAAGTCTGCTTGCTCCGGGCTCCAGGGCGCCTCCGCTAGAAGCTTGCAAGTGGCACGGCCGGTTTCGAAATCAGCCGGCTGACCGACGAGGATAGCAGCAGAACCGTCATTCTCAGATCCTATTGACATCTTAGCTAGGGAACGTCCCCATCAGCGCCGTTTCAATCACCTACCATCGACATCACTTGGAGCCAAAATGGTCAGACCCCCTCCGGCGTAGGATGCTTCAGCGGTGGTGATAGAAAACGCCGCAGCCACAGCCGCGAGAGCCGGAAGACGGCCTAGAAGCCCCATTGTCGTGAATACCTAGGTATCGTCGAGAGTGGCTCACTGGTCTAGATGTCAAATGGAATCTTCACATGCGGTCAGGTCGCATTAAAAGCCAGCCAAGGACTCATCGCAATGACACGAACCGCAAGCAAGGGACTCGTAGGATCGTAGGAACTCGGGAAGGATTCTTTGGTCAAGCGCCCTTTCGCGGGGAAATATGCAGGCCCGTGCCGTTGGTGTTGAGCTCTTCTTGTGATCTCGGCTCCAAACCGGGGTCATGATGAGAGATCATGTCTGCGCCAGGGACCCCGATTCGTCAAAGAAGCGAAGACGACCCCAGAGTGACATCCTGGTCCTGTTTTCTTCAGAGGGTTTACGGGCCTGGCTGCCGGCAGGATCGACTCCATGTCGCTAATGCGAGGTTCTTCCCAAGAATCACCCCCTCAAATCGTCCGTGCAACATCTAGTCGTGAGATCAATAAGTAATCAGATTGTTAGTATTGATCGTCAACGGGACTTCAGGCAGCCCAAGACCAAAGCCATTTTTTTGTGGACTTCTCCGAGTCTCATCGAGCAAAAGGGGGTCAGAGATAGCATGGTCCCAATTTTGGCCGGGCATTCCGGGCAGTGTGAGGTTTGGTGTGTAAAAGGGCAATGAATTCGAGAGCGTTGATCATAAAATCCCCAGGGTGTTGTTGCTGACTCAACACACACCAGTCGTGGCCGCTGTGGTCAGTCTTGCGGCACTAAGACCACCAAGATGGTGGGCTTCGGTCACATCCAGCTGAGAACCAAGCAATGCCAAATCACTGCCAAATCTTCTCACCTACACGGCCCACGCAGGTACTTCACATACCATTTGCGTACAATGGACCTCCTGACACGCGTCTATTCGTGGCTCCCTCCAAGCTGAAGCGTGGACCTTGGATGCTACAATTCCGTTGACGCCAGCCCTTCACACCTCTCGAGTTCCTCTGCATCTGTCGCGCCTCTTGTTCCTGCTGGCCGTTGGTAATACCAAACATTAAGTCGCTTTGGGTGCACAGTTCAACACTTATCTAACGCGCAACATCCATTACTGGAATGATTTACCCAGGCGGCTACCCAAGTAAAGTGGTACCTACCTAGTAGCCAAGAACCACTATCGTACCTTAATCCTTTCAGTGGACACCAGGTCGCGAATGGCCGTTTACCTATCTGACGGCACGACTGGGAGTTGGGGTTGGTTATGTTACTAGGCACGACGTAGGTCGCACTGCTAAACTTGAAAAAGAGAGAAAAAGAGTCAGCCAGTAACCCCCAGCAAACCCTATTTTGTTTGTGTTGACAGAAAGCCAGCGGCAAGTAATTAGCGGCAAAACGGAGCAGAACTGATTCTGCATTGCAGGCGCGGATATATATATATATAAAAAAAAGCTTTGAACGGGAGCCTGTCGCTAGGAACCGCTGCGCTCTACCGATCTGGAAAACCAACGCTGTGCCCGAAGGCGAAAGTATGTTCACGAATTCTTCTTTATAAAGGAGCCCACCCTACGCACAGAGCGCACGGACTGACCTGACAGCTGGACTTGGGCTGCTGCTGCATGTCGCTGAATTCGTTATGGTAGAAGTACCTAAAGACAAAAGAACGAGAGAGAAAAATAGAAGAAAAGGTGGAAGAAAAGGGAGAAAATAATACGAACTATCCTTTGCCTTCTCTCATTTTATTGCCATTAAGTTTGACAGTGGAGCTTGAACCATGATGCAAGCCGTGAAGTTAGCCGTGATGTTACTTACACCACTGGATCTTTTGACCATTTCTGTCTCCGCGGCATGTTCCGGAGATTCCCTTTCCCCGAGGAATCCGGAGCGGCCCGTCGATCTCTGTGGGGTCCGAGAAATCAGTGAGCGGACCAACAAGCTGAATGCGGACTCGCGCAAAAGGCTGGCAAGCTGGGCGTCCCAGCTCACGAGCAGCGTGCAGCAAGCAGCGAGCAGCGGAGAGGATTTACACCGAATCGGCCTCGTGGGGTTCTCGGTCAACGACATGCTGCAACACTGCATTTTCTCGCAGACAGCTGCACCGGGATGCAGCAGATAAAAAAAGAGTTCAAGGGCAGAAGGGGGAACGCTGAGTGGACAGGTTCCCGGGGGCGAGCGGAGTATTAGCCTAAAACATCATGCGGTTGGCGATCCTGCTAACCCGTTTCTTGTGCTTCTGGACAATGCAACTGGTCCAAGACCGGGCCTTTCCACCTGGCTAGCAGGGTGGCCCGGCAATCTGCTGCAGTTGAAGCCACAACCGTCCACCCCTTTCGCTTTGATCACATCCTTTTCTCCGGTTCGAGACCCGACCAACAGAAAGAAACAGGGGGCGCTTGGCTGACACAGGAGATAACTCGCCTTCTCATGCTGTTCGCGGCACGTGGCAAGGGGCGTCTTATGTCCTCCTCGGTGTCCCGAAACTACCCCTTCCCGGCCGACTCTTATCTCATGTAAACCGTCCAGTCCCTCGAGGTTCCCGAACGCCACGCATTCCCCGCTAGACTCACCAAGGCGCTGCGAGGGGTCCAGACCAGCTCTGTCGACGTCACACATTAATCTGTACGAGCCCAGCCCTCCGGCCCAAACCATTGGCGGCGTCATGTCGAAATAGCGGAATCCCAATTCTCAACAGTTAGTAAACGAAGCGATTGGGAGACCGCAGCAAAGCACAGCAATGGGACAAAAACAATCCGTAATACAGGTAAGGAATTAAACCCCCCCTCCCAAGCAACCAAAGCAAACCCAGCCAAACTAACTCCCTCCCCCCCCTCCAAAAAAAACAGCCCGCCTTCTTCTGCCCCACCACCGGCGCCGAGCTGCTCACCACCGCCGACCCCCTCGGCCTGTGCGCCCACTGCCAGGCCTGCCACGACCTGATCTGGCAGTCGGTGTTTGTGTGCCCCAACACGGGCTACCGCGTCGACGCCCTGCGCGGCGGCCGCGGCCGCGAGTGCCCCTCCTGCTTCCAGCCCCACGAGCCCTACAGCAAGCGCGCCTTCGTCTGCCCCGTCACGGGGGCGTCTATCCCCCACCCGCGCGAGACCGAGGGCAGGTGTCTGAAGTGTGGGAGGACGCATGAGGATAATTCTACGCCGGTGGGGAGTCGGGAGGTTGTTGGGGGTGGGAGGGGGCTGGGGGGGAGGGGGTGAGGCCGATTGAGGTCTGGTGGATTGGGGGTTGGGGGTTGGTTGAGGGGTGGTTATTGACGGTGTCATCGCATGGTAGGGGCGCGTAATTGCCGATGGGGATTCGGCGAAGACTGTTGCGTGGTGGTCGGAGTGGGAAGGGTTGGGTTATGATACGGTGGGAGTTGAGGACGGCGCAAGATACCCAGGGAGGCGCAAGGCGAAGGAAACCGCCGCTGGTATGCGTTCGGGATTCGGCCGTGGGCTCGACATGGCTGCCCAACTGGATCTCTTTTCGGGGCAACTGTTTGATACCACTCGGCATTGGTTAGTAAAGGGCACGGCCTGGTAATGGGAAATCGGATTTATCGTCTCAGGGGCTGGTGTCGACAACTTCGCCGCACATTCACCAGATGATCTGGAGCAGCATCATCCCGGCGGTGACCAAGTTCATATGATCACCTCCACCGTGGACTCCATGTAAGTTCGTTGGTTACTTTTTGAACCCGAAGTCTAACCCGGCCACCGGAACCGGAATCGCCTTGCAAACCACGTCCCCGAAAAGGCTTATTGGTGGTCCGGTTGTTGTCCGAATTCCAGCCGACGGTACCGACACCTCCCGGCTACCACCACGACCTCCCGAGGCGTCCGAGGCAGAGTAAACGTTCTGATGTCACGTTCCACCGTGACGGCGGTGGCCGTTGAAGACCAGACACCCCATGATTGATATCCCACTGCAACGTCCCGTGAGAAAACGACGTGAAAACGAAGTCCAATTCTCGTTTGCATGCAGTGCAGAGGCCCAGGCCCTCGAGCTGCAATATTTCTCGGAGACTGGCCCAAGTCAGCGGTGATGTAGCTTTCGACATTAGCCTGTTGGTGCGCTTCCCGTGTTCCAACGCAGTAGCACGACCGGTCTTGCAGCTCGCAAATTGCTTCTCGCGGGGTCTTCTTTACCCACAAATTACCGCCTCAGCCCAACATCCGCTTGGATGTTTGGTACCGCTCACAATTCAATAGTTCTGCTATTAATATACTCCTTTTGTGCACCGTCACCTCTCCCACCAAACTCCAGCCCAACCCTCATACTGCGTGGAACTCGAAAACAGGGGTCCAGTTCAGCAGAGCAAGGGAGGTCTAGACCGTAATATTGAAAGAATACGGAAACAAAAACAATCGGAATCGTCAAATCGTGAATGAGCTGAAAAACTACTTGCTGCAAGGATACGTTAGTCGGGACTCGAACCCCAGGTCACGGCAACCAACAATCAAGGGGGGCTGCAGTATGCGGTCCTATCCGAGAAACGGGTAGGCGATGCGGATCGAGAACCAGAGAAGCTGACCTTTTGTAAATTATCGTCACTACTACAACGGGAACAGCGTAGCCCTTGCCCGGAATCCTACAACCTCTTCGTGATTGAGGTTCCATCGTGCAGATGATGTCGGCAGTAAGCCCACGGCTTGTGGCTCGGCCGCGTCCTGGCACGTCCCAGGAACCGTGGTACGAACTCGATTCTTCTCTCGTATATCATGAACCGGCCGCGCCCAGAAATCATAACCCGCCAGGTGTTTTGGGCCTGTGATCCTTGACTTCCTCTAACCGCTCCTTAAGCGCTTCCTCCACCAAGTTGTCACTATGGTTGCCATATTCTTGACCAAGAGCTTCTTGCTCTTGGCTCTCGGCTTCTCCCAGCAAGTCATTGCTGAGTGTACTCAGAGCATCACGGCCAAGCAGGGAGATACGTGTGCTAGTATCTCATCCCAAGTCGGCATCACGGTTACCGACTTTCTCAGGTCCAACCCATCCGTTACCAGCTGCTCACTAGTTGCCGGGCAAAGTTACTGTGTAAAGGGGACAGCTGACAGTGGAACGCCGCCCCAGACCTCAACCCCGGCGGGACTCGTGGTAAGCCCTGACGGGAGCTGCGGCACAGGTGTGACTTGCGCAGGATCAAGATACGGAGACTGCTGTTCGGCCCACGGCTATTGCGGCAGCACCAGCGACTACTGCGGCGACGGCTGTCAGGGCGCGTTTGGAAACTGCGGTTCCGGCTCCGGCGAGCCGTCCCAGTCTCCCGGCGGCTCCCATCACCATCACGGTCACCAGCATCGCAGACTTCAGTCATCACATTCCACCGTCACCCCAAGCGCGCGCCACCCGCCACCGTCACGCAGACACAAACATCCACCGTCACACAACCGCGCGCCACCACCACCACCACCGTCACGCGCACCCTCGGCGGCGGCGGGACCGTAACCACGACCGTCTCGGTGCCCGCCACCATCACCTCCGTCGTGCGGCTGACGACGGTGGTGACCAGCGTGCGGACCTCGGTCAGCGTCAGCACGTCGGTCAGCACCCGCACCGTCACCGTCACCTCCCTCGTCGTCGACACCATCACCAGCATCGAGACCTCCACCCGCCTGGTCACCTCGGGCGTGTGCGCCACCAAGACGACCACCGGCAAGCCGACGACCACGGCGCCCCCGGAGGGCAGGCCCACGCTGCCCGGCACGCCGAGTTATTGTAAGTTTTGTTTTGGGGGGGGTGGGGGGCTCTGACTTTGTTTTGTAGTGCATTGGTACATTCTGGGCTACGGAGGGAGATGACCTTTCCTGATGCCAGTCTTCATGGCTCGCAGATCAAGGAGGTTGGGGAATAGGGGAGATAAGATCACTGGCACCCACCGCATCTTGTCGCAAATGGAACATTCTCCCACTTCCCCTCCCGCTTGGAGGAAGCCGGCGGCTTGACATCCAGGCCCAGTCTTCGAGTTTACATACTGACACCCAACCTCCACCACCTCTAGGCAAAAACTACGATATGATCGAAAAGGGCGACACCTGCCGCGACCTCGCAGACCGGAACAAACTTTCACTCCTTCAATTGTATGTTTCTGGTTACCTTTCCCTATTCATAACCCTGGACATATGCTCATGCAGGCCCCCTAGCTACGCACTCAACCCGTCGGTGAGCGGAACCGTCCTCAACCTGGGCTTTGACTGCACGCCCGAATTCATCGACCTCGTGCTAAGCGGCTTGTGCCAGATCAACTGTGATGCGCTGTGGGAGGGGTATTATGTGTGCGTGGGCAGATGAGGCTTCTTGGCTGGGAGGGTGTAGTGGGAGTGTTTACCGTCAGTTAGGGTATTTTGGCATGGTGAATATATCAAGTGATTCAAACTCAGTTCCCAAGCTTGGTTCTCCAGACTGACACAATACCGGTGTCCTCCTGACAAAGAAATGTGAGGTAATAGCTGACTGGGATGTTGACGGTGATAGATGCCTATCGGATCAGATCTCCATGTACCTAACAGCAAACTAGATCGTCGCCAACCTCGCTCCCAGCATCGATTGTGTGTTGGCACCTAATATGTTCAGTACCATGGATCTCAAACACAACAGAGGGTGAAATGTAGTTGGACACAGTGTGCTAGATAGGTACATCGGATGGAAGCCAGTCTTCTGCCTAAGCACGTGGGCCTCAGCGCCACTGCCTGGGAGGTTGGGGTCTTAATTCCTTTGCCCGGTCTTGCAATTCAACAACTTGGGTGAGTTGGTTCGAGTCTCACTCAGAGAAACCCACGTCGCTGCACCTAACAGCTTCCGGGTTCGATTCCTGGCAGGACAAACCAGCACACCTCCATGTAAAAAGCATCCTCACCTCTAGGTGTAGCTTTCCTATCCTAACCGACTGTTCTTGGAGACGTTTCTTGTAAGTGGGAATATACCAAGTTACTGTAGAGTTATAACTCCAGATGTTCCTACTTGTAAGATAGTTCTCCACGAACAGGTGGTTAGGGTAGTGAGGCTACCTCTAGAGGTAATTATACTTTTTATATTTGCCCTATATAATTTAGGCTGCTAGCTACCTATAACTAGGTAGTTCAAGCCCTTTTAATCCGTACCTCCAGACCAGACTGGACCACGAAGAACGAGGCGTTTGCCTTTAGCGGCCGCCCTGGATGTGCTAGCTCGAAGCGATAGTCGCGCAGCAACCTCGGCACGACCTTGTTGATTTCGAGGAGTGCCAGGTTGCGGCCAATGCACAGATGGCTTCCACCACCGAACTATGGACCTAATTGTCAGACACATCCACGCCCGGGGTAGGGGGAGTAGAGTACTCACCTGGAACATATACCGCTCCATCCTCTTCGCTCTCTCCTCGTCCTCCAACCACCGTTCCGGCCTGTAGTCATCAGCATCTTGCCCAAACACCTCTTTATCCCGGTGCAGCACCCATCCGTTGCACGCGATGGTGGTACCACCGGGGAAAAAGTGACCATCCAGTTCAGCACCCTCGGGCGGCACGACGCGCGTGATGTTGAGGCCGACGGCCGGGCGCACGCGCATGGCCTCCTTGAGACAGGCCTGCAGGTAGGGCAGGCTCTGCGCCTGGTTCCAGGTGACGTTGCCCTCGGCGGGGAGGACGCCGGTCGTGACGGCCTGCTCGATCTCGCGAAGCACCGAGTTGTAAACGCGTTGGTCGTCGAGAACGTGCCAGAAGAAGGACTGCATCGTGGAGGCGGTCGAATCGGAGCCGGCGAAGCTGGATGAGGTTGGTTAGTTTCACAAGGTCAAGCAGAGATGCTGTACCGGGACGACTAACATGGCACCGTGAGCAACGGCAAAAACATCCCCCTCCCCAAACCGCTCCGGGTCCTTGAGATGCCCCTGGATCAAACTAGCCATCAGATCCTGCCTGCCATCACCGCTCCTCAACAACCCTCCACGATCCTTATCAAACGGCTGCCGGCGCGCCATCTCCTCCAGCGCCATCCTCGTGATCAGCGCATTCTTGGTGCTCAACCACGGCACAAACCGCCACAGCGGGTTCCTCCTCAGCAGATAATCCAACTCGGGCACCTGCCCCACGATCCCATTATACACCTGCGAGTTATCAATCGTCTTGATCGCCCCATCGACATCCCTCCCCTGCTCCAAGAACCCAAACGCCCTACTAAACGCCACCTCCCCCAGCACATCAAACGCAAAATAATGCAAATAATCCCCCAAATCAAACACCGCCCCCTCTCCCTGCCCATCCACATGCTCCCCGACCTTCCTTCCCAACAAATCCACCACATCATCCACAAACGGACCCAGCTGCTGCATCGCCGCCATGCCATACGGCACGTTCGCGACCCTCTTCTTCGCCGCGTGCACATCCTCCCTCGTCTCGGTAAAAATATCCGGATTCTCTGGCGGCGGAAACACCCCATAAAACCCCGTCTTATAAAACCTCCTCCCCGCGCTCAGCAGCACCCGCGCCGCCTCCGGCGACGACACGGACACCTCGCCCGGCGCGATGCGCACGACGGGGCCGTGCCGCCGGTGCAGCGCGATGTGGTCCAGGTGGGTGTGGCCCGAGGCGGTGGACCAGACCTTCCAGAGGCGGGTGATGGAGGCGAGGACCGGGCCTGGGTATTGGTGCAGGGGGGAGAAGTAGCGTCGGAGAAGGCTGCGCAGGAGGAGGGTGGTGAGCAGGAGGGTGGCCCAGTGCATGGTGAGGAGGGTGAGGGCCGTGGTGAGGAGGGATTGGGGAGGTGGGTGGGAGGGGTCGGCGGGGGTGGGCTTGAGGATGCCCATTTTGGTGGTGGTGGTGGTGGCAGTGGATGTGGTAAGGTCGCGGTCTAGTGGTTGATGGGTAGGTGTCGTTCACTGAGTGAGGGTGTTGAACCTGGCTTGGGACTGAAGGGTTGATAAGTCCAACGAGCAGCTGTTGAAGTTGCTCGCCCTCAAGAGATTTTAAACTAACACGGTGTTTAAGTTTTGGGAGAGTGAGACGTGGATGTGGCGGCGGCTCTGGGAGTTATTAGCCAGCAGTACTCGTATGGCTGGCCGGCCCCCTCGGGTTTCCAGGGAGCCGCCCTTTGAGCAGGGTTGGAAGATATTTGCCGATTCTGGGGGATCCCGTGGCAGGCCATGTTGGAGGGTTGCCAAGAACCGGTTGAACATCGTCGACGAGCAATGACCGATAGCAGCCGTCTCCAGTCCAGCCAGACAACTGGCCGATCAATGCCCGGCGAGTCGCGGCTCACGGGCCGCATCCGACTGCACAATGGGAATCGTGGGTCTAACAAGGGGTGTGGGAACTCGGATGTCAGAACTAGAAAGCGACGTAGTGAGTGGCATGGGGACTATCCGTGTGTGGAGGCGAACAACGCTCAATGATCAAGTTAGCCTGGGACAGCTACGATGAAGAGGATGCTTCGGATTCTGTATTTGTGCTCGCTTTTTTACAAGGGCGAGAAACGTGGTGTTTCTGTAAGAAACTCAGAATGCGACTTCGTGTTCGCCGGACACAGCTTGCATCTCGACATGGCTGAATGGTGCAGGTTGGCGAACCAACCCAGCTTCGATGAAGAAAGATTTCCGCATCGGGTTGGAGGTTGGAGGAGTTGCTTGGCCTATTGGAGAATTGGAGCAGGCAGATGACAAGCTTCAGGGTGCGGGGCTGGACAAACGAACCGTGTTTGTGGGTGTCTCGCCTCCGTGTTTTCGGCAGTTGTTCTGGCCCCTTGTGCTCGTGTCAAGATCCGCCTTAGCTAGGAAATATGTCCGCATCAGATCGCTCGTGTGTCGTCAGCCCGCGCGCGTTCCTATTCCGTGAGTTCGGGGATCGAATCCAGAAACCGAGGAGCCCGGGTTTCTTCCGTGACTTTGCCTCCTCGGTCGCCGAGGTAGCCAGGCCAGATCGACTGGAGATACCATCTCAGGAAGCAGGATTTTTTATCGATTGATGCATCCTTTGTCAGTACCTGTGTCAGCCAAAACGGTGATGAATGGGATGAAGGTACCCGATCAGTCGGCCCTCCATGGGGCCCGCCTCCGCAAAATGTGTGGATAACCCTTCGCTCCACAACGATCTTGGCAAGATGTCGCACCGTGGATATGGCTTGACCCCAAGACGTATCCAAAGACTTCACGGAACTAAGAGGAGGTATCGGCCGTTCGTGGCCACGCAGTCGAGAACGCCTGTAGGTATGTCATACAATGGCTCCGAGTTGGCACATCTAGAGGACGAGCATGTAAACCAGAGTATCAAACGTAATATCGACAACTAATCTAGCGGCCTCTCGGCCTAGGTATGTCCACAGCTGAATGCCCGTGTTTTCCACTCCCCATACTCCAAAACTCCAAGCACGATGCAAAGCCGAGCGAAGCTGTCAAACACAACAGCCGCAATCCTGCCTCCATAGTCCATCCCACCCTCTTTAAATCTCGGCCTTCTTCGCAGCCGCCTTCTTTTGTTTCTTGAGCTTCGCCTTCCGCTCGGAAATCTCCTTGTCGAGCTTGTCGTCGTTGCTCTCCGGCACCGCCTTCTTGACCTTCTTCTTCGGCCGGTCCTCCTTCACAGGCTCTTCCGCCGCCGGCTCGGGCTCCGCATCCAGCGACTTGCGCTTCTTGCCGACGTTGGGCTTCTCGCCAATCGTTTTCTGGCCCTTGCCTGGAAGCGCGCTGGGGGGCTGTTGTCCCTCAGCGACCACCTTGGAATCGTCGAGCCAGAGCTCGTCCGTCTGGTAGATAGGCAGGGCAGCCGTCTCGGGGCCCTTGACGTAGAAGTTGCGCACGTTCTGCCACTTCTGTGGGACGAACCGCTCGACCAGTTCACGGGCGGCTGTATCGACATTGGCCGCAATCTTCTTGGGCTCCCAGTTCGCGTACCCAACCTTGACTGCCGTGTTGGTGGACGGGCTGAGGTGGACGTGGGCGGCGCCAATGGCCTTCTGAACCTCGGCCACGATCTCGGGAATTGGCCGTGCGTTGATGTTCTCGGTCGGGTCGCGCTTCGGCTTCTTCCCCTTGGGCGCCGCGACGCGCTTGCCATCGACCTTTTCCCTCGGCGCCATCAGAACGACCGGAACGGGCCGTTTCGTTGTCGTCTTGTAAAAAGTCTTGCCAAGCGCCTTGGGAAGACGGTTGATGATCCGATCGTCGGCGAGGAAGACATCGTGTTCGCTGAACAGCTTGCGCTGCGCCTCATACGCCTTGAACTTGGCCCGCAAGTGGCTGATGTCGATCACCCGGCCGATCTTGGCCCGCAGCTCCTCGGGGAACTCGTCGGCGACCGCATTCTTGTACCACCGCTGGGGGTCGGCCGTTATTAAGCAGACGCTGAGCTCTTCGTTGGTGTTGAGAGGGTTGGGGAGGACGATTTTGCCGGGTTGAAGGCCTAGGAAACTGTCAGCAGATGTCTCAGATGCGGCACAAGTGCGCCGGGGGGTAGTGGGGGATATAGAGAGGACAACGCGGGCGCAAGCCAGGCGCCGCGGTGGCTTTCAGGTGAAACAATTGCTTGGGTAAACGTACGGTGCGAATCGTGGATGTGCTTCTTGGTCGTGAGAGTCAACCAAACGGGCGTTTCCGCGACTGTCGTCTCCTCGTCGCCGAGCAGGTTCTGCTTCCCGTCGTCGCGTGGTTCGGCGGCTGCCTTCTTGATGTGTGCGACAAGCGCCTTGCAGGCCTTCAATGTCTGCTCGGGGTTGACAGGGACCGAGGCATCAGCGGCCCTCGCAACGGCGGTGGATTTCGACATGTTTGCGAGTGTTGATGTCGGCGATGTGGTCTGTCGTCCCAGTCCCAATCGCAACTCCGTTGTTTTCCTTTGCATTGGATCCCAAGAAATTTTGGGCTTATCCGGAGAACTCGTTTTTCCGCTTATCATAGATAAGATTCCATCCCTGTCACTTGCTGAAAATGGTAGGTGGGGCATGTGGGCTGCAGGCAGGTCCGGCAGAGTGGGGCCGTCCGGGACAGCAACCGGCAAAACGAAGCCTGGAACGTTGCCTGGACATCGGGCTCCCTCATGTTGATGATACTGCTGTCTTTGGTCGACGAGACGCCATGACCCAGATATCAATACCAATATCACAGCTGGGAAGTCACCAATAACGGCGCAGGTCCACGGGTCATTGATTGGCCATAACCATAACTACATCGACATCACAAACCGTGCAACAACTCCTCCCTCCAAGGCCGCCTCCCCCCGTCTCCACAAGCCCGCCCAGGCTTACCTACCCCCAAGCACAGATTTCCTTCCTTTTGGTGACCTTTCATAACCCAGCAAACCCGGCAGCTACCCTCCAGGCTAAACCTCGCACAAGATATTCCCCGCCGGTAAGAAATATGAAAAGCAATTATACACCAACAAAGTACGCCTTGCGCTATGCAGCTCCTCCTAAAGCCAACAGAAGAAGCAGTACAGATGGGGGTTCAAGAACCCAGCAAATATCTGACAGAAATGGGGTATGTGGGACCTTCCTTAGCACCGACACAAGCAACAAAAGCCGTCCTCCAGCCGCCGTCATGTCCATCCACGGTGTTGGCGTGGTGGCGACAGAGAAAATAAGGATACAGAACAGTCGACTCCGTTCGAGAGTCAGGAGGCGATGACGACGATCAAGGGGTCTTGGGGCGCTTCCAATAATATTGCTGCAAGGGAAAAAAACACGATCAGCAAGCCAACGCCTGGCACACACTCAAACGAATGCAACTCACCTTGTGCTGCTTCCGACAATTCCTCAAACTCGGCTTCCGCAGCCCGTCGGTCACGGCCAACCTCCGATGCTCGTCGGTATCGAGCTCCGGCGTGTAGTAATACTCGCTCTCAAGCGGCTTGCCCGCCGCGTCTTTGCCCTGCCGCCGGATGATGCCCAGGCAAGGAGTCGACTCGATGATGACGCGCAGCTGGTCCTTGTTCACCAGCTTCCGCTCCTCGGCCGGCAGGTTGTTCATGATGGTCGACAGCGGGGTCGACGACAGGCGTGAGAAGGCCAACTGGTTGACCATGTGGTTGGTGATGGTGGACTTTGCCTCGGGGCTCAGGTTGGCGAGCGAGGCCGAGGTCGGCTCGGGATGGGCGTTGGTTGCCGAGTTCCCGTCTGCAGGCCCTAGCGGGGAGGGCGCAGGGAGGGGTGAAGACTCGAGGACGCCGGCCAACGGGTTGCGGGAACCGGCCATCTTTCTCGGTGTGATGGTTGCGAAAGACGCGAGACGGCTAGAGATATTGGGGCCGAATGGACCGAACGAGTGGAGAATCGGGTCGTTCTCGTTGAGGTCGTTTTCCCCGTCAGACTGCGGGTCGCTGAGGTCGCTGGAGAAGCTCTCGGTCACATTGGTCATGAAGCTTGCAGCAGCCGCCGCTTGGGCCTTGGGCAGCTCGGGCGATTTCTCGTCCGCGCTCGCATCCTCATAAATCTCCACCGGAGCGTCGTCATCTTCGACACCACGCGGCATCAAGCTGTCCAGGCTTGCATTGGAGGTCGAGACACCGGCCGGTGTGGGTGACTCCGGACTCGTGAGACGCGTCGTCCGCCTTAACGGGCTGCCGTGAAGCTCCGAGCCTGCCCTCGCAACCCTCGGACGCGGGGACTCGTCCCAGGTTGAATCGCTCAGATGGCCCAGCGCGTCCTGGTCCTTATCCCGACGCGGCCACCGTACGAACACCCTGGCATCCTGAACGTTGACCATCAGCTCGGCGCCCTCCGTCTCGGACGTGAACGAGTCGCCCTTGGCCAATTCCCACATCTGCCCCTGGCAGTGCAACTTCAACCCGTTCCAACCATTGCAGATGATCTCGATCTTGTTGGGCTCGAGCGGGTTGGTTGCCGCGATATATCGCGCCTTGACGTGTACCCTGCTGATCAGACGGTTCGCCGAGAGCTGATAATGGGAAGAGCTGCTGGACCGACCCATCAGGACCGTCTCGCCGTTCTCGTTGAGCTGCACCGACGGGACGCTGGACAGAGGGGCGCGCTCGGATAATGTTGACAGCGTGCGTTGGAGGGCGGGGCGTGACCCAAGCCGCGGGGGGCTCGACGAGAGGATCCCGGTGCTCGAGGTTGCAACTGGCGTCGGGTATTTGAGGAAGGCATTGGAGTTTGCGTGCCTCTTCGCGGGTCGAGGCAAGCCCGGTGAAGAAGACAAGGGCTCGAATGCCGGCAGGAGTGAAGGAGCAGGACGCTTGACGCCGGCTGTGGTGGGCAGCGTAGGCTCCAGAGCCCTGCTACCTGTTGATGGGGAAGAGTCCATATTTGTGAATTGTGTCAAGCTGTGATCATGACAATACTAGTAGTGAATAGGAGGCTCCGACCGGGTCGAGAACACTTTGAAAAGTGTGGGCCGGAAGTGGGAGTGTGGTGGTCACGTCGAAACGCGTCGGATGCGGTTCTTTCCCCTATGCCGGACCTCAGCCCTCTGATACGGCGTGTTACGTTTAAGTCAAAGTCGTGCAAAAGAGAGTGAAGAAAAGCCAGAGCCTGAAGAAAACGCAGCGCAAAACCAGAAGCAAGAACAAAAATCTTGCTCGACTGACGGTTTGGAATTGGCAGAGGTGGCCTGGTCGGAGGAGACCTAAAGTGTGCCGGGGTGGTGGGGATTTTGGTATTTAAGAGATGCAGGTCGTGGTCGTGTCTGCGGGACCCGTGCCGTGGTCTGACCTGTTGCAGACGCGATTCCCAGGAAGAGCCTGCTTCTAGGCGCGTTTTGGCGTGTGCAGGCCCACCCAGGCAGCGCGTCTTCGCTACGGAAAGGCGGGTTTTCAGCGTAAAATACAGCATTTACAGCTTCAACGCGACCCCAGCCGCCAGCATTTTGGGCCCAAGGTTTCAGTTCAACCCTAACCCACTTACCCATGGCAAGAATCGCGCAACCATCCCTTCCAGCCATGCACTCACCTCGCTCGGCATGTCCAGGGCGCGAAGCAAGTCCAATGGCTCGAACAGGGGACAATGCAAGCTTTATGAGGCTGCAGAAAGTGCGGTTGGAAGTGGGAGTCCGTGTTTCCTTACCTGTCTGTATCCAACATGTGTCCCGTCACCCGGTAAGGGGGGTTCGCGGTGAGCGTATGGTACCGTCAGAATGTACGGATACCCCATTGCAATTTCAATACATCGTGCGAGCAGCTGCAACATTCCCCATCCAGGTGTGGAGGGGAAAATGAGTGAACCCCTTGCCCTCGGCCCCAGCCAAAACACGTTACGACCTCCGTTGCCGATAAGGGCTCGCATCACGCGGCAAGTCACGCATGTCGTGCACACACAGCATATCACGGGTAACAAGTCAATTCCGCGCTATTTGCAATATGCCATGTCCCACCAACGCCATATTCCGTCCCAAACTTCCAACATATCCACCCATGTGACAAGGTACCGTAAGCCCGTTGCCTCGCCGTCATGTCGCGAACAAATACCCAGATGCCAAGCCCGAGCCCAAGCCCGGGCCCATAACCAGAACCGCCCGTACGCCTAGTCCAGTCCCAGTCCAGTATGACAAGAAGATGTGTGCCGAAGAAAGTAGAAACAAAGGGAAGCTTGCAGTGTACAGATCAATCCTCCTCAGAGATCGTCGTTGTGCACATGCTTCGGCCTCGGCTCGGAGCGGCCGCGATGGGGGTTCAGCGGACCGTAAAAGTCACCGAAGGCTTCCTTCAGGATGTCCTCGGTCAGCTTCATGTGCTCGCCCGGCGCGAGGCGGAACTTGAGCCCGCCCTTGCGGTCGAGCTGGCGCAGGCCGAGCCAGTCCTCCGAGTACAGCTTGCGGGCGCGCAGCGGCGTGGTCTCGGTGCCATTAACATCCTCGAACCAAGCCGTCTCCTTCGGAATGACAGTCTTGTCGTCCTCGAACATGTACATGACGAAGTTCTCCAGGTTGGCAATGTTCTTCTTGTACTGCTCGTTCTTCTCCTCGCGCTCGTTGTTGATGTCGGCAAGGAAGTTGGAGTTCTCCAGGTACTGCTCGTACTCGTCGGGGTTTCGATAATACTGGGCCGGGACGAGGGTGCTCTGCACCGCGCTGTTCCAGGCGTCGCCCTTCACGACGGCCATAGCGATCCTGCAAATCCAATCGGTCGGCTCGCATTCGCGGAAGTTGGAGATGCCGTTGTGTTGGGACCCGAAAGTAACCAGGCTGCGCACGGGCGGCTTGTTGCAACGCTCGACGTAGCGCGCGCAGGAATTGGCCGCCTTGGGAAAAGCCGAGCGCATCAATCGCCGGGGCGGTCGAGAGGATCGGGTGGGCGGCGATGTCGTCGCAGGCTTTGGTAACTTGTTCGGTCAGGTTCCCCACGAAAGAGTGATACCGATCGCGGGAAGCATCCTCATCCATTCGGATAAGGTAGGTGAGGGTCCCGGGGTTGACTTCCTCGGCGATTTCGGCGACGTGGCGGATCCCATCGGCTTGATAAGTGTCGCCGAGACCTAGAAAGAGGGAAGTTTAGCAACACTACATTTCGTAAGTCATCGGGGGAAGTGGGTGTTTACCATGCCAAATGACCAGAGGCAATGGAGTATCGTCATTGTCGTTCTGGAATCGCGGCTCAATGGGCTTTGCAACTGACGCTGAGATGAGCGACCCCACAGCGAGCAGCTTCAGCGCCCCAACAAAAGCCATGCTTGGAATATGCCGACAATGAAATACGGTGAAACAGAAATATGTGAAGCTCGTAATTAATCAGAGAAGGTAGAGGTGATCACAAATGTGACCGCTCAGCTGTTGTCGGATGGTGGGTGGAAGCTTATGCCGCTGCATGCAGGCAGCTGTATCGGCGGCTGGATTCAGCTCCCCGATTCCGGGAGCTCCCCATTGGCCGAGTGGGTCTGCTTGGCACGTCGCGCGATTCAAATTCAGGATTTCCGCTTTCCCATTGTTCACTTCTACATTTTCCATCAACAATGCAATGCTTCAATACGTCGATCTCTATTCTCTCTGTAAGTCAATGCTTTTCCGCACTTCCAATCCCGAGCACCGTGATGATATTAGGTTCAAAAACTATGTTTCAAGACGGGGATGAGATCTTTCTGTGATTATAAATGCACCTACTGAAGCTCTGAACAATGCACTTCTTCCGCTGCATCAATAACGAGTGGGCATAACCAGCTAACTTAGCTCCCAGATCCCACACCCGTTTTTTCCTCTCAACAAGGCTCAATACCTGTCGCGTCGTGGCATGCCAAAGGCTTCCAGGTTTGCTTCTCTGGACCCCACCTCAAGCAAAATAGAAACAGAGCCAAACCATCATCAGTCACAAAAGTACATACATGCATGTAGATACTGTGGTTAAACAGGGCACGATTATCATTTTCTTCCCAAATAATTTCTTGTCGCACCATATTATTTGCACTTTGAAACTCTCGATTGACCTATGCTTTCCCTTCTATGATTTCAAAGCCCCAATAAGCTTGGCCGTTCCAGTCATAAACAACACTCACCAACCGCAACCCAACCCAGTGTACCCGTCCTGGGGTGAAATACTCCGCACTTGAGTGCTTTATTCGACTTATTTTCCTTCTCTTCTATCTTCTTCTGCCCGATTCCTTGTTTGTTTGTTTCACTCCACTTTCATTACTCTATTATTTGTACACGTATCTTTGGATACATGAATAGGTATGAAGTACAAAAGATCTCTTTTGTTTTTCTCAGACCACAAAGCAGATCCTGGGTATGATCTATTCAGCATCGACCAGAACGCACTACTTCCCAATGACTTCAGATTTGCTAAGAGAACCCGGAACAAAGCAGATCGGCAAATCCTGGAGAAGAACTAATGTGTTCCCGAGGTGTTGGACTGCAGAGGGCTGTCTGCTCCCAATTTTCCACTGTTCGAGCTTAAAAGTTTCCAGGTTCTCTTCATCAAGTGTGGGTTTTTCATGAGGCCTTGACGCTGGCAGCAGCCATGACCCATGCCCATACAGCCACTTTTCTCTGCTTTCTTTTATAAGTCGCTCTCAATTCTCCTACACCATAGCAGTCATTGCTTGTAACCTACATAGCAAATTAGTTGTTCAAAGTGTTCGGACATTCCAAGCCATTCCACTTATGTCCACCTTCTTTTGAGTTAATGGTTGGTCGCAATAGATATTTCCTCGACTCACATGTCATTGTTCGTTGAGCGGACACAGGTCGGGGCCAAAGGGGAAGGTTGGTGGTTGAGACTGCCTCACTCGATATTGCCAGTGGCTACCTTATGTATCCATCACTGTAAAGTTGTAATCATGGAAATGAACAGAATCGATGTCCACCAGTTCAGCCCTAGAATTCTCAATATTTTCATTGTTTAGGCACTACGAGGTGCTTGCCTTTCATCTTAACTTCCTCAACTTCAGGGTGGAGGAACATTTGTCCTGGGCTCGTAGTATTCACTGTGTTGCCACGGTGAGACTGCTCACAAATAAATAAGAAGCCACACTTTCAAATTTCCTCATCTCTTTCACTTACCAGACGGTAACCAACCCATCTCAGGCCATCGTAGCGGAGCAGAATTATCAGCGTTCCCTTTACATTTTGGGGAAAGTGACCATCAGCCTCGCCAGATTGTACGTATAATCCTCCCTGAGGTTATCCAGAATCTCGACTGATCAGATTGCTGACGCCGTTTGTCCCCCCAGGTCTCAACTACAGCATCCTCCACTTTCTAGAACGGCTCCAGGATCCCCATCGCAGCGATGAGCGGCAAAGATATCTAAGCTTATCCCTCTCAAGGATGACGGCAGTACCTTAAGCAAAGCTCCCTCTCTCCAGCGACCAGAGGAGAAACATTGTGCGAACTGCCTCACAGAGGAACGACCAGGATTGCTTCTCATGGCTTGCGCCCAATGCCGCGCCATCCTCTACTGTTCCGAGCGCTGTGCCCAAGAATCCCATCACCGCCACCGGAAACTCTGCCACAAGTTCAAGACGACGAAGGATCCCGATATCCCAAACCAAGTTCGGGCCGTCCTCTTCTCGACGGAGGAACAGAGGCCGAAGGTCATCTACCTTGACGCCAACCAGTGGGAGGCGGGGGCAGAAACGGCGATACGCATGATGCCCGTGGAACCGTCGGCATCGCCGGTGGTGATCTTCACAGTCACCGCCAACCCACTCACCGGGCGCCGCCTCCCCTTCGACCTGAAGATCGTCTCGAGGGCCTGCATTTTGCCTCTCAACATGACGCTCCAGTGGTGCTTCAATGAAAATTGGGAGCTACCCTCTCCGCGTTTTCCTTGGACTGGTAGCATCGCCGCCGTCCGTGTGAACCCGGCCACTGGCGTTGCCGAAGGCATGACCATGGCCGACTTCAAGGACATCCTGGAATTTTTCGTCTGGTATGCCCATAAATTCACCCCAGAAATGTACGCTTACGCGGATCAATTCTCCATGGATGCCGTCGCCGCGCCTATTCGAGGTGTCGTGATCCGCTGCGCTGCAACGGAAAGCCGGCGGCCGCGCGAGGGTGCCTTTGTGTCTACCGTGGTCGACCACCTTCACCCGATTCGCGGCTTTCATATACCCGCCGAGGTGAAGGTGGGCGCTATTAGCCCGTTATCCGAAAAGGTTAACCATCCTCTGAGAGTTTACCGCCTCCCGAACCCGCCGCTGGAGACCAACAAAAGCCGCTGGGATTGCCTGCCCGGCGACAAGAGCCAATGCCCGCGCCTCTGAGTTGATGCTCAAAATCCCACAGGTGAATCCACCACTCTCTGAGACCGAAATTCAAGAGGCCGTCCTCAAAATAGACGGCGACGTCTTGGTGGTCCGCGAGGATGGCCAGGACCTCGATATCGTCGATGTTGAGGCCATGTGCCTCGAGGGCCGCAACTGGGCAGCCATGACGAGCCGGGGGAAACCCTGCTTCATCTATCCCGCCACCTACCAAGAGACCCTACGCAAGCAGCAGACCGAGTCCCTCCGATTGACCAACCTGTCGACCACCGGGTTTGCAGCATTCGGTCCCGATGGAGCGCATCTTGTTATCGACCCTTCCTTGACTGCGAGCAACGAAGTTGCTACGCCGGCCGCGGCGGAGAATGGTGAAAACGGTACCATTTAGGTAATGGCCCCGGACCAAACCATCCCTTCGCTCTGGACCAAAGTCAAGGCCAACGGCGTCGTCACTTTTGAGGGCTTCTCGTTCCGGCCAGCTGCTGCTCCCGCCTCTGGGGGCGGCGGCGGCGGGATGGACGTTGGTGAGCCGGAGCCAACCTGGGCTCCCGTCAGCAGGATGCAGCCCGTGTTTCTGCAGCAGCCTGCGCGGCCTGACAACTCGACGTACCCCGAGCCGCCACCGCAGACGTACAATTATTCGGCACAATTCATTGCCGAAGAAGACTTGCCGTCTTTTAATAATAGGCAAACTTAGCTGATCCCTTA
The DNA here is from genome assembly GCF_000143365.1 of Chaetomium globosum CBS 148.51. Taxonomy (NCBI): domain Eukaryota; kingdom Fungi; phylum Ascomycota; class Sordariomycetes; order Sordariales; family Chaetomiaceae; genus Chaetomium; species Chaetomium globosum. Next base: position 1,272,483 of record NT_165979.1, read on the forward strand.
TCGTTGAGGGGTTGATAGTGCAGCGGAGCCTTGTAGTCTATATTCTGTGGGCTAATCATGTAATGTACCTGATACACCTGGATTTGAGGCCTGGCCTTGATCATATAACTCTTTTTGCCGTTGGCCTTGCTGCCTCCGCGTTCAATTTCTCTTCCAATACTGGATTTTCTTCAAAAATGCATCAATGATCCCTATCAATTTCGTGCTCTATTTTACCTCTTGCCTACCAGAGACCAGTGACCCGGGCCGTGGCCCTACTAGAGGGGAGCGTGACGCCCAAAGGAACATCTGACCCGAGTCTGATGGAGGGGGAGGGGAAGTTGGTGTTTTCGGTGTCTTTTCATATGTCACACGTAATCAAACTAAAAACACTATAACAACATACGGACAGCACACTAGTAACAGGAACAACACCCTTACATTAACGATGCTATCATGAACCAGCCCCAGCAGACCTCACCCCCCCTTACGCCAACTTCTTCCTCCTCTCCTCCTCCTTCAACACCCCCTCCAACTGCTTCATCCCAATCATCCGATACAGCACCACATCCAACAACCACTCCCCAAACCACGTCGCAAACCACGCCTTAGTCGACCACCCCCCAGCCCAGAACCAATCTGCCCTCCCAAACCACGCGCGCAACACCAACGGCCACTCGGGCGCGAGGGCATTGGCCACCAACTTCCGTGCATACTCCGCCGTATCCACCGTAGCATTATTCTGCGAGAAGGTCAACCTCTTCTCAAACAGCCCCCTCACCCTCTCGTAGATACTCCCCTCGGGCAGCGTCCTATGCACGCGACTCGCAATCTGACTCCTCACCGTCCCCGTCATCGCCACCATGACCCTTACGCCAAACGGCTTCAGCTCCAGCCGCAGCGTGCGCGAGTAGGCCGTGACGGCGCCCTTGGTCGCGCAGTAGGCCGACCCGAACACGTAGGGCGTGATGGCCGCCAGCGAGGCGATGTTGATGATGAGCCCGCGCGAGGTGATGAGAAGGTCCGAGAAGGCCGCGCACATCGCCATCACCCCGAACACGTTGGTCTCGAAGGTTTCGCGCACGTCGGGGATGGAGAGATCCGTGGCTGGGTGCGTGTGCGTGCGGCCGCTGGGGGGGGGGGGGGGGGGGTTAGTTTTGGTTTTTAGTACCTGGGGGGTGGTGGGGATGGGGGTGTAGGGGGGCACCAACGCATTGTTGACGAAGATGTCGAGCTTGCCGCCTGTTAGTTTGGAGACCTCGCCGTGGCAGGCCCCTGATGCTGTCCTTCTTTGGTGGACGTCTAGGGCAAGGGGTGGTCATGCCCGAAGGGTAGCCATCCTCGGAGAGCACCAGCCGGGTTGCGGGCCGTCGCGATGACGTGAACCCCTGGGGAATGTCAGTGAGACAGCATCGAGAAGCTTGTAACTAGGTGGCATACCTTTGGCATGAAACTCCATGCACAGCGCATGGCCAATACCGCCCGGGGTGCAACTGAGGGAAGGGGGGTCAGTATGTGTATTGTATTGAAAATTACGAATCTGACAGATGGGATGGAATCGGAAACACACCCGGTGATAAGCACCGTCTTTTGACCTGGCTTAGGGCCCATTTTGATTCGAGCGAGGATGGGGAGCAAGGGCGTCTGACCGATGGAATTGATGCCGGAAAGAGACGAGATCAAGCTTCCCTCAAAGCTCGCGAGGAGGTTGCGATACGAATTTGAGGTTGAGTTGCATGCAGATCACAGGCCCACTTTGCACCGCTTAATCGATTGCCTCGGCATGTGATTGCTGCCAGGGTTAGGGTTATCTATCTGGATTGAGGTCTTTCCCGAAGTCTCCCACCTGTCTCTTCGCACTTCGAGTGAAGTTCCCATGATATTAGAAGCGAACAGTTGTGATAATGAAACCTTTGAAACAACCTGCATCAAGTTCAAAACCCCTCTGCCAACGACGAGGGGACATTCGATGCGGGCAATGAGGGGCCAGAGTTGGTCCTCGATGAAGCCTTCGCTTCGGTGGATGGGCCAAGATGTCTTTGGTTTATCGTTCTGGAAATACTTGGTAGCAATTCCACAACGCATTCGGCGCAGATTGTTTACCGTTCTGGGAATAGCTACGATATCACATCCGGCGCAGTCTGTTGTCCGTGCCAGCCGCGCGGCCAACTTTTGGAGCTCACGCTCACCACCTAACTTAAACGGACTGAATTGGAAATGCCCAGAGTTTGGGTTCCAGTTCGTTGACAAACCGGTATCCAGGCGATGCACTATGCCTCATTATATCACTTTCCAAAGTTGTCTGGCAACGTCAGACGCGCGCCGCCGGATGGGTTCAGGCCCGGCACTTTTAACACTCGGATTCCAATTGGGACGCCGCCCGTCAGAATTTGTGTGTGAGGGGATAGGAGTGTGTGAGGGCATGCGTGTGTGTGGGTTGGTTGGGTGGTGTGTGGGTGACGTTCTTCTGGAGCGGCGCGCCAAGACCAGGATGCTCAGCCCACTCCTGGTTCGTGTGCCTGGCATCACAGCCGCACGCTGACAGTCGCCAAGCCCACGTTTGTCCTGCTTCTCTTTTGGCAGCCGTGGTTGGTTGTTGGGACCTGAAACTCAGATGGTTTTTCCACGCCTACACTAGCAGACATGTGGCGGCGAGAGCGGGGGGCTAGGAAGCCGGGGGGCTGAAGGGTTCTGGGTCCTCATGCGTGGAGAGAGAACGGGAAAAGTCCAGCTGCGACGGGACTCCATTAACTCCGTACCTGAGCGTGCTGGGCCTGGGGTCAGCTTGCTCTTAATAAGTTATGGAAAATTGGGCAGGCGGTTGACCGAAGGACGCGGCGGGGTTGCTGCAAAGTTAGATGGCATTGGATAGCTGGCCAACTTTGAGTATCGTCTCCCTGTCCCTCTTGGCAGGGTGCCGCGGCATGCCGGCAACGTGATTGTGGCAGGTACAGGTTAATTATTCGCGCGTCACCAGATGAATGTCTCATGGACCTGCTGGAGCTGTTGGTGTTGGTCGACATGAAGGAGGCTTCGGTGTTGAGGTGCGGGGGTGGGGGCCGTTGGATGAAATGGTGGGGTTGGGAAGCTGTGCTGTTTTTGGCATGTGGATGTCGTGATACAACTGTGCCGCATATGCTTCCTTCACGAGGCTCTTCGGGTCTGCAGGCACCAACTGATGGGCCGGCCATGCAGGGACCAGCTATCTGCTGGTTTCAGCGGCCCGGGCGATCCTGGGCACCCAGGCAAGTCTCGACCGAGATTCCGCCTTGCTCCCGCCGTCCGGGATAGCGCCCGTCCCGGATGTCATCTTTGTGCATAGTGCTTTGCCTCTCCCCAGAGGAAGGATGAGCGTGAACTGCGGCAGAACAGGGAGGAATGGCATTCTCAGATCCCCATGGCTGTGTTACCGTTCGAATGCAACATGTTTAAAGGTAGATCGCCGGTCGTCCATCGCGGTCCTGGAACGATGCGATTCCCGACCGCGTCTTTCTTTACCGGCCCCAACTGGCTGACGGGGATGTCCGTCGACGCCACATGGGCTCGATGTCAGCTCCAACTGCAGCGTACGGCGGCACAACACCGCTAGCTGCGCTAACATCCGTATTTACGCCTCCCTGTCCCACTTCCTGGCTCCTGACGACCACCAGGTCGTTCTCTCAGTACCCGCCTTTTCCGACAACGGGCCCAGCGTCTTGCGACCCACCCTCGTGGAGGACCAACATCGCCGGAGCCGGCTTTCATTACTACTCCCCTGCCATCTGCCCTCAAGGTTTCGTTGTCGGCCCAAACTGCGGCATCACCAAAACCCGGACGGACGAGGGATTCCCCGCTATCGCGCCTGGAGAAACGGCCGTGTATTGCGTTCCCAGCGGATTGACCTGCACAACAGACCTTACTGACTTCCGTGGTGGTGTATGGGGTTTCGCGAGTCCTGCTATGACGCCTGGCGCTCTTGCAACGGTCGGACCAGCAATTCAGATTCGATGGGTGGAGGCAGACCTGACCAAGCTTGAAACCCATCCCCTCACGCCAGGCCTCAAACTCGCCAGGACAGACTCTGAAAAGACAAGCCCCCCCGGTATGGGGTCGACTACCACCACTGGTCCCGCCACAGGAACGACCGCGACACCGGGAAAGCGGCCGGCGCTGGAGGACGGGGAGACCGAAACGTCCACGACGGTTGGCCCAGATACCCAGGGCTCGCCCGGGTCAATAGGTGGCTTCACCCATATTTTTGACCCGCTGGATCCAACGACTAGCCTTGCTCCCGCAAACACTGCCGGGAGCGCTTCAGATGGGGGAATCGGGTCACTGGACCGGACTACGAGCATCGTCGTTATCGTCGTGGTGACAGTTGTCGCCGGTATCGGCCTCTGGGTGGCCGCATTCCTTCTTGTTCGGCGGTATAAGAAAAGAGTCGCAAAGCGGCAAGGGTCGCGCTCAACAACGTATGGTGACGAGACGAGCTTGGAGCAGGGGTCCCATCGGCACAAGCGAGGCGAATCCGGCGTGCCACAGTCGATGATCAGCCCGGCGTCGGAGCTGTATGCTGGGCCTCCGGCGATCGGCAGCACCCCGAACCCCGCCGAGCTCGAAGGCGACGTTGTGGTCCAACTCCCGGCTAAGACATGGGTGCATCAAAAACTGTGGCAGAAAGGCTCGTCTCTGCAGCCGCCGCTGACCTCACCGCGGTCGATGATGTCGGCGCGTTCGGCGAGAAGAACAGTGCGGGAGTCGTTTGGCGAGAAGGTTAACGACCCGGCAGCAGCATTGGGAAGGTTGAAGATACCAACTCCGCGCGCGATGGGACGGCCTTCACCGAGCTCCGCTAGCCCGGGCGGACGCAGCTTTTGGAGGATGCAGAGGAGTCCGAGGAGTCCATTGGCGCCGGGGAGACTGAGCGCGCAATTACCCAAGCCATCGCCAAGGTCTAGGCTGAGTGGGAATGTGTCGAGGGCGAGTACGCCGGGGCGAGGGAAACCGGGGTGGCAAGGCGATGTTTCGGAGAACACGCAGCGGGATGCTACGCAATGACACCGTTGAGTTGACGAAGGGTGTCGGAAACAGGCGGCGGCGATCGTGAGGACGATCGCGACAGTCTTGGCACTTTAGCGATAAGCTGGATAAGCTTGCCCCACCTCGACATCACCAACCCAAACCAGCAGAAGGAGGGAACGATCATGCACGATGAGATCGAGAATCGTCAGGCGACGAAACTCTGGTTCTCTTATTTTTATTCCCACCCGCCTTTTTCCCCCCAAGGCATATTTAGTTCCACAACTTCTTCATCCTTTAACTACTCCTCTGCCACGAAACACACATTCACACTACCTATACTACCACTAATTGGGTCTCTCTCTTACAAGGCGCTTTCAGTGGAACTCCACTAAAACACCACGCCAGCCATCACCACCTCAATTACCCCCACAAGAAAACACCACCGAGGTACCTTACACACAATGTCCAACCCCACCGAAACCATCAAACAACCCGCGCCAGGCGACGCCATCGCCGACCTCGCCGCATCCCTCCTTTCCTCCCCCAAACACCACCACCACCACCACCACCACCCCCATCCCACCGCCACCACCACCAACAACAACCCCACCGCCACCAACCAAGACACCACCGCCGAGGACAGCGGCACCGAGCGCGCCATGTCGCACACCGGCGCCTGGAAGCCCGCCCTCGACCGCCGCCAGAGCTGGAGCGCCCAGGAGTACAAGCACGACCTGCTCAAGCGGCAGTGCATGGGCGGCGGGGCGGGGAAGGAGGGCGGTGGGTTTAGCGAGGTTTAGTGAGCGAGGTTTGGTGGGGGGAGATGTTTTCTGTTTACTTTTCTTCGATTTTATCTTTGTAGTCTTTTTTTTTTTTTGTGGTGGTTATCTTTTGGGCTACTTTTCGTTTCGGGTTTTCTTGTATTATTTTCTAGAGTTTATTTGTTGCTCTCTGTTGTCCTTCCTGTATCACTGGCTTTGGGGGGTGGTATATCTGATGGTCTCATCGAGGGCGTTGTGGTTTCGTTGTCTCTCGTTTTTGACGTTCTTTTTTATGACACACTCGTTAGATGAGTGAGTGCCTTCGGCATACGCAACGACATGACGACGTTTCCTTTTGTTACGGTGGCAGTGTCACGTTTACCGGTTGGAGCATGGATATGAAGGAGCATTATGGGTTCCAGGTTAAGGACCGCGAGGAACGCGCTTACAATCTTTAGAATATCACACGCGAAATGAGAGACACGACATGCCCGAGTCTTGAAGTCGATCTTGAGAGCGGTTGGTCTTGAGCGATGCTTAGTATTTGCATTGTTGAAGCTCGTCATCACGGGAGTCCCCACCACGGGACAGCATCACAGGGGCGGACAAAAATGGTTGAGAGCAACGCACAGCCAGTTGATATACACTCTCTAAAGCAACGCGAACCCAACGACCTAAAACGCAAACCCTCCCAAACCCGTGGTACCCGTGGTATGTATGTGCAGTCTGATCCGGCCCGTCATGTGTAAGCGAACGTGTGACGCCAGAATGCCCTTCCGTCCCAACAAAGGAAAAAAACCGCAAAGCTCCGGGTCATGTCAAGTTCCAAGCCGAATGCTCCATGGTGCCTTGTGTGCGCCAGCCGAAAAAAGAAAAACTCCAAAGCAAACCAGCAAAACTCAACAAGCAGAAAACACCAGCATTGTTAGGGCCAGAACCCTGGTCCCCTCCAAACCCACAACCCCCAGCCCAGCTCAGAGACCCTTGGGCCCCTTACCATCAACACCCCCCTTCTTAAAGTACTCGCTCACCACCCCAACCGAGTACGCGCTGCCGGTCAGGCAGGCGGCCCCGATAGCAACCTTCTTCGGCAGGCTGCGCTTCCCCTTCTTGTGCACGTCGCCGGCAGCAGCACGCTCCTTCTTGGAGGCAGCATCAGCCGCCTCCTCCTGCTCGCGAGCCACCGCCCGCTGCCGTCCCGCGGCAGGGGGCAAGTCGTAGTTGACAAAGCCCGTGGGGCTGGCGAAGCGGCCGGCCGCAACGCTGTAGTCGCCGTTGGGCTGCCCGCCCGTCATGTCAATGCGGTTGACCGTCGCGTTCGGTGCGGTCGTGGTCCCGTCGTGGACCTTGCGGAAGATGAGCACGTCGCCGCTGCCGGCAACAATCTCGAAGCCCTGGGCTTGGAGGGGTGCGAAGTGGGGGAAGAATTTGGCGGGGTTGGAGATGCGGAGGAGGACCTCGGCCGGGGTCAGCGCCGCGGTGCTGTCCGGGACGGTAGACGTCATTTCGGCAGCCTCGACGCATTGCATGGTGGGGTCGTAGACTAGGATCTTGTAGAGCGCTGGTACGGCGGAGTTAGCGGGTTTGGAGGAAGAATCGCCGGTTTCTTTGCCAAAGCGCTCCAATGCGGGCTGGACGGCCCCGTCGGACGTCTTTTGCTCCGGGGAGAGAAGAGATGAAGTGGCTTCCGATGTACCGGCCGGCCAGGATTTGGAGAAGTCCTCGGGGAAGTCACGTACGTAATTGCCTGTTAGGGCTGCGGGCTCTTGACTACGGCCGTTGTTGCTATCGGCCGGCGGTGAACTCCGGCCGGAGACACCTGAAACATTTGACTCGGCAGCAGCCCGAGCCATCAGTTCCTCAACCTTCTTGCGATATGGCGATTTTTCCTGCTCCTCGTTGGGCTGATCCTGTTGTGGGAGCGGTCGAGTCTCCGCATCCTCGTAAGTGAAAGCCTCGTGGTTAGCGAGATCTTGGGCCTCGGAGGCCTGTGCTTCCGCGGCATACTTGCCGTCGGGCTCATGACTGCGAAACGCCTGATACTTTTGGGCGTCAGCCGGCTTCGCGGGAGCGGCGTTGCTGGCGGCGTATTTGCCGTCGGGCTCGTGGCTTCGGAATGCACCGTAAGTGGCCAGCTCATCCGAGTCGGGCTTTTCCTTGACATAACTGGCAGCGTACTTTCCATCGGGTTCGTGGCTTCGGTATGCCTTGTAGGTCGCCAACTCGTTCGCATCAGGCTTCTCCTCGACGTAACTGACAGCGTATTTGCCATCGGGTTCGTGGCTCCGGAAAGCTCCGTAGGTAGCCAGCTCACTCGAATCGTACTCCTCCTTGGCATAGCTGGCGGCGTACTTGCCATCAGGCTCATGGCTGCGGAACGCCGTATACTGCGACAGTTCCGCATTGTCGTACTGCGGCTTCACGTAGGACGCAGCGTATTTGCCATCAGGCTCGTGGGAGAAGAAGGGCTTGCGGTACTTGGCCAGTTCTTCGGCGTCGTACTCGGATTCAACGTGATTCGCAGCGTACATACCATCTGGCTCATGAGCAAGGATGGGCTTGCTGTACGCCGCCAGCTCTGCCGCGTCGGGGGTGTCGGTGTATTCGGCCGCAAACTTGATTTCCGGTTCGTAGCTGCGAACGGCCTCGTACCGCTTCGACTCTCGCGTGGTCGCTGGAGCCTCCGACTCGAGTTTGTACTTGCCGTCCGGCTCATGGCTGCGGAAGGCTCCATACTTGCCGCGCTCTTCCTGGGTGAGCGTAGGCTCAGGCTCCAACTTGTAGGCACCATCTGGCTCATGCGACTTAAAAGCACCATACTTGTCCAATTCCTCTGAGTTCGCAGAAGAGGTTGCCTCGCCGGCCTCAGCTTTGTACCTGCCGTCCGGCTCGTGACTGCGGACAGCCCCGTACTTGTCTAGCTCCTTTTGGCTGACCGGAGTCTCAGGCGCGAGCTTGTATTTGCCGTCGGGTTCGTGAGTTCTCACGGCGCCGTACTTGTCAAGCTCCTGTGACTCCACGAGAGACTCAGGCACGTCTTTGTACTTGCCATCCGGCTCGTGGGCTCTGACGGCACCGTACTTGCCCAGCTCTTCCGGGTTTGCGGGAGATTCGGATTCGAGCTTGTATTTTCCGTCTGGCTCGTGGGCCCGGATAGGACCGTACTTGGCCAGGTCCGCAGGTTTCGGGACCTGCTGCTCATCCAACGGCTTGCCATCGGGTTCTTGGTATCTCACCGCAGTGTAGCGGTGCAAATCTGAATACTTGGGGGCGGATGTCGAAGCAATGGTGTCATTCCGGTGCCAACGGACATCCTTGTTCTTTCCGCCGAGTGCGTCTAGCAGGGAAGGAGGTGTGCCGTAGTGGTTGACGATGGGTGACTTTGAAGACTTGTTGGGTACCCTGCGGTTGGTGATGGGGTCAATGACATAGTCCCCATCGGCTTTCCGCTGGCTCGGGCGGCCATTTTTCTTTGTTGACTGTCCTTGCCTGTCACCGAATAGTAGATGTTCCAGAGGTGCCCTCTCGGCATCTTCGATGTTTTGGCCCGGACGAACGCCGTTTGGGTTATCCGGGGTTTGCCTTGGAGCAGCGTCTGTGTTAAGACACCGCCCTGTGGCATGGCGAGCCCTCCGGTCCAGAGCCCAGTAGGTGTGGAGGGCCCGTTTTAGTGTCGTTTTGGCATCCTCGGCCAAAGCATGCTTGGCCAACGCTCGCCGTCGATAGAGATTTTCGCAGTACTTTTGTGCGTTGGAATGATGGCGGGTGTAAATGTCTGGGCGAATGTAGGATTCCAAGTATGAGGCCAATCGACCAAACTTGTAGCCCCTGGTCTGCTGGCAGTGGTGGGGGGCGGCGGTGCTAAGCGAGCCGAGAGCCGCTGGGTGAATGGTTTTGGTGGGTCGGCCCCGGCGGGCGAAAGTAGAAGCAACTGACAACGACATGGTGATGGACGGGTCAGGGTATCAGTGACATGCTCTTGGCGAGCGGTGGCTATCTAATGTTCTTGCATCATCGTTAGTCGATGCGAGGGGCGAAGAGAAGGGTATGCAAGAATGACATGGTCAAGTTTCACCGACACGTGGGAACCAGTAGTCGACTTACATGCGAAAGTGCCGCTATTGGCCAAGGCTGATGTCATGGAGGGAATCGGATATCGAACGGAAGTGGCTTCAATGATCACGAAAAAACGATGGTGTTGTAGAATAGGTTGCGGGAAGAAGGAAGGAAGACGGGCGGGAAGGGCCGAGGTAATAACTGCGCGTTTCGAGTGATTGACCTGGTGCGCCTCAAGGGCCAGCGATCGTGCGACTTCCAGGTCGGGAGACTTTGCCTGGAGATGATCGACCCTCCGTGCAGCCAGTGGGGTCTCCCTTTTGAGCCAACCGGTAGGCCGCTTTTCCCGGCTGGTTGGCTGTGATTCGACGGTTGCGGCTAATCGGCCTGGAAGACCCTACACATGTGGACCCTTTGTGGGCACTCAGCCACTGACGTCGCAGGCAGTTGCCAGGAAGGCTGCGGGGGACGCAGCGACCCTTGAACTTTCGGCGGGGGTTCACTCACGATGGCATCGTTTCGGATGTCAGCTCGTCGGTCACAACGTGTCCAAACAGTGGGAGGAGGAGGAGATTGACGGCTTATTTTATCCGTTTATCGAGTAGCCTCGAAATAGCCGCCGACATTGAAACTTTCCAACCCCCCCTAGGTACCGAGGTCCCCGGCCGAAACAAACGACAGCAGGTGCACACGTTGTGGGCAAGCCGAGTACAGTACCCAGGGCGCAGGACTCCAAACAACAGAGCCCCTAAGCAAGCTGTGCCCGGCTTCACCATCAGTATCAATGCAATTCCTTTCTAGCCAAGGAGCCTACACAAGAACGAAGCATTTCCCCGCATGATATTCCTGGGATTGAGTCTCGGGATCAACCACAGCGAGGGCAGGCGACTCTCCCGTCCAAGCCAGGGGTGGTCTTGGTGCTCGCCAGGGGTTGGGAAGAGCAGCCCCACCTATGATGTCATTTTTCACGATTGCCAAGAAGAGCTTTCAACCCCCTCCCTCAGAGAGACGGCCAGCACAGTCCGAAGAGAAACGGCTGGACAACCTGTGTCGGAACGAAGAAGTTTCTTCGACCCCAACTCCATATAGACTGTACAAATGGAATAAGTAAAAAATATGCTTCCTTCCATGTTTTTTATTCCTTTCTTTTTATGCTCGGACTTATCTCCTCGATTTTGACCTCGTATGTCTGGAACTCACTGCAACTGCTGGTCGTCGTGAAGCTTGCACGGCAGCCCAAGATCCTGCGGTTGGCATGCTGCTCAACTGCCCAGCAAATCCCCAGGGATACTAAATGTTATTTAAGTGGTTCTTTAGGAACAGGTTAAATGACTACCTACCTGGCTACCTAGGTACCTTACTTGAGCATTGATTCAGGCAACTTAGAAGCATTTAGGTTGGGGATTGCAAACAGATTCATGCCGCGTAATTAAGGCCATAATTCACAATGTAAGAGTGTACCAAAATGTAACTTACACGTTGTCTGGCCTTGCTGCCCCACATCACGTGCTCATATGTACATCGGTACTTTTGCTGAGCTTGGACGTTGCGACCCCGCCAAAATGTTGTTGCCGCATCAGTCACGCCGGCCGGGCCCGTTAGAAGGACGAGGCTATCAGAGCTGACCTCCCCTGCGATACTTGACTTGCAGCAGGCTGTGGTTGCTCAACCTCTACGTTTCCGAGCAAATGCTTCCCTGCTATTAAGGTGCATTACCAACGTCATCTCAATTGTTTATCGACACCCTCAGAAACCCGCACCAGGCGTCTAGCATTCCACATGCACCAAGTTAGGACCTTGTCAATGTGTATCACGGGTCGCGCAAGAACTATAGACCTATAAAAGTAGGCCCTGACCGTTCCGTTCTTCTGTGCCTTGTTTCTACCCGTACGCTCCTCTCGCTTCAGACATATCCCAACATACTGACCAGCACGACCCGTCAACAGAACCCTTTGGCGTGGCCTTCCCTGCTGCCTCTCGACATACCTCTCTGATCGTCCGATCCTTTAATTTACGACAATGGCATTTCCCGACAAGAGTAAAGCTGCGGGTGGTCGCTTCGGCGGCTTCTCAACCTCGTCGACAACCCTCTCATACCTAGCCCCGCCTCCAGACTTTTCTGCCATACCACAGGAGGTCGTGGTACCGTTCAAGAATCTTTCGAAGAAGGCTAGCACCACAAAAGAGAAGGCATTGCAAGACATCCTTTCCTACGTTCAGAGTCTTGGGCCAGACGCTGGGCAAGCTGTTGAGGAGTCGGTAATAGATGCATATGTTCGTTGTTAAATCTAACCCCCTTTTTTACCAACACGTCCCTAACCATTGTCTAGATTGAGCTCTACCCCCGGCTATCGATCGACGACTCTGCCAGAGTAAGAGAACTTTCCCACCAGCTACTTTTCCAACTCCTGAATGCGGCGAAGAAGCGCATGGCCAAGAAACTGCCGGCCTTCGTGGGCCCATGGCTTGCTGGGACCTTCGATAGAGATAAGCGTGTTCTACGTGCTGCCACCGACGCATTGGGTCCTTTCCTACAAACAAAGGAGAAAGAGGAAGCATTTTGGAAGGCCGTGCAAACCCGGGCCCTCGAATTCGCAATCGAGGTCATTAAAGAGACCCCAGACACGCTAAGCGACGAAAGGTCGACCACGAAGCAAGACTCTGACGCCAAATACTACCGGGCCGTTAGTGCCAGCCTCTACTTGGCTTTGCATCTAATAAGAAAGGGAGACATCGACTTGCTCCAGAGCGGTTTGGCCGATTATTTGCAGGTAGATGCTCTTTGGACCTTGCCGAAAGCAGATGACGGGTTTGTTCGGAGAGCGTTCTATCAATTACTTCGCGCACTGCTCGAGGTCAAGCCCGAAATCCTGCAACCCCGATTACAATCGATTGGGAAGGCGCTCGTTGCGGACAGCATGAAGAGCAGCCAGCCCGGGTCCGCAACCGAGCTTCTCGACGTCTTGACGGCCTTGACAAAGCGGTTTCCCCAAGTTTGGGGCACCCAGAAGCATCCTTTACAGCGTATGCAGCAATTCGTCGCTCAGGGCTCCCAAGGCGGTGCGGAAAAGTACTGGCAGTCGTTGGAGCGCCTTCTCCGGGTCTTTCCGGAGAGCACGCCTTCCCTAGAGGCCGTGTCGAGCTTCCTCAGCTCTATGCGGAGAGGGATTGCGGACAGGCTTGAGACTCGTTTGGGCCGATACCAAGCCTTCCAATCCTATGCCCAGGTGTTCGAGATCTTCCTCCGTCAATCGCCTTTACCATCAGGTTTCCTGGAGGAGAACCTGTCCAACATCACACGGCAGTACCTTCATCCCACGGCCGAGTCTTCCGTACCATCTCCCCAGCGGCCCGAACCTCTATCAGAGGCTTGGGCGATAGTGTCCCAACATCCTGACGAAAACACACGCGGAGCATTGGCAGAGGAATGGCAAAAGCTGGGTACCGCTGTTCTTTCTCGCATGTCCAACGCTCTGCCCGAGGTGTCTGAAGGGTATCAGAAGTCGCAAGCTGCCATTTCTTCCGAAGGCGAACGCTGGTTTGCATTAGTGGCTAACGCCCTGTCCCGAGAGGGGGATAACAGCCTGCCGCTATCCGCTGCGGTCACGGCAGCTTCGACGGAAATCTTACACGGTGCCCTTGGCCTGTTGACTAGGAGGAACTTCAAGCCTTATGGAGCTGCCGCTGTCATCCAGTCCGCATTCAGGCATTGCTCTCGCTTGTGTGCCGACAACAACTTGCTGTCCCTTCTGTATCCGCCGGGCCAGGCCGGAATGTATGAGGTGATCGCAGCCTCTCCCTCCTTGCCATATCTAGCCTCAGATCTGAATACTATTCAGGGAGACACAGACAACCGCTTTGGGAGCATTTGGACTTCGCTTGTTAGGGCAGCTGTTGAGCTCTCTGATCGCGCATTGGCTGTTTCGGCTGTCAGAGTACTCATCGGGGTGCCCTCCGTCGCTACGTATGCGCAGGATCTCCCCGCTCTTCAGAAATTCCTAGTCACTGCGTGGAATGAGCATGCTAAGGGTGGGGGCTTGCCTGCTCTCAAGGATATCTGCGAGGCCACTTTGTCCTACGACACTCTAACGAAGGAATCTTGGACGGCTATTGCAGATGACGTTGTCTCCCACTTGGAAGTTCCAGAAACAACCCGGTCGGCTCTTGTGACACTGGAGCTTGCCCTTAAGAAAAGGCCTGAGCTCTTTCAAGCAAACGATGACTTGCATGTGCGGCTGGTTACTGGCCTTCTCGCATTGACCGAGCTTTCCGATGCTGGGCTATCTGAAAAGGCGAAGAAGTTAAAGTCGCTGCTTAACGAGCAACCGACCGGACAAAGTCACGTCGCCAGGATTCTAGAGAACCATCTCAGTGAAGCTGGCCCTGCTTCTCTTGAGGTACACACCCTTGTCCAACAAGCCCTGACCGCTCTCACATCCGGGGCTGTGCCGGCAGAGGATATCTTCCCGAGTTCAACGGTGTGGATGAACGAGCTTGGTTGCTTCCTCGCCCGACCTCCAAATCCATCCTTGTCATTGGCGAGCAGCATGGGAGGCGCATACTTCCTGGTACAAGGGAATCCGAACGCCACAACACCCATACCTGGTCGGGACAGCGGTGGGCGATCCATCCCCGCCAGGATGGCTCTGTTCACCGCCAAGCTTCTATCGTCCGGCGTTCAGTTGTCCTCCGTACCACCGGAGTTCCAACTGGAGCTTGTCTACCTCCTCTGTCTTACAGAAGCCATCGTTGGAGACCAGCTTTCAGCTGGGCAAGCAGCCGGCTTGTGGAGCGGTGGGTCGGAAACAGAAGCGGACGTGCAAGAATTCTGCGACCTGAGCTCAGCGGCAGTCCGCGCCGTCGTTGCCGACTGTGGGAACTGGGCAGACTGGAATATGTCCGGTGATTCCTTGGTGGAGCGCTTGATCAACTTCATGCTCCACGCAAGCATTGGCCTGAGCCCGCCTGCGTTCTACGCCGCCAAGTGTCTGAGTTCCCTTCTCCAACTTCTAGTCCAAACCCACGGTGGCACCCCAGCCATACTCGAGGAGTGGCTCGTCAAACTGGGGGTAATGAAGGCTGCGCCCAACACCACCCTGATCACGGCTGCCTTCCTTACCGGGTTTGGTGAGGCGCTAGTCTCGTCCAAGGTAACCGCAACGCTATGTGCTCGTCTCATCAGCGAGATACCAGGCTTCCCCGCGTTCTCTGATCGGTTTCCTCGCGCTCTTCCGTCCTTGGTGTTACTCAATCTTTGCCTCGATGTGTATGAGGCCGGTGAAGTGCCGGTCGAGACCCGAAAACAGGTTCTTGCCCTTCAGCAGTTTACCAAGTGGGCAAATATACCAGAAGAGCTGGGGTACCAACCCGCTGCTGAAATCTGCAAGGCCATCGCTCGTATTCTTCCCGGCACGAAGGACACGTATGGTTCATACTGGGATCAAGCCATCAACTACTGCATTTGGCTATGGAACAGGGTCCCTGAAGATTCTCCGGTGGAACGACTGCCATACCTGTACGCTTCGTTGAAGTTGATTCGGGCGCTTCGCGCCGTCGAGGAACCCAACGACGACCTTGAAGAGGCCCTCTCAAACCATAGAGAGGCCGAAGTGACTGGACTTATTGCGCTTCTCGGTCTTCCGCGCGAGTCAACCGCAAGCCAGCCTAGCCAGCTCGTTGATTCGCTCCTTGCGCGAACCGTGAGCAAGATTTCCAACGTGCAGCTTGAGGATCTTGATGATATTTACGAAGCCGTGGCTTCCGAGTCCCGAGAGATACAGAGGGCGGCATTTGGCTTGCTCCACAAAGCTCTGCCTGCCGCACAGGAGGATATCAACATTTCTGTTGTGATAGACAAGAAAGGTAACTATCATTCACCGACGGATAAGAGAGATATGCTAACGTCAATAGCCGCTAATCTGCCGGACGAGTTACTGTCGCTACTTCTCAACGCCCCCAACCCCGATGACTATACCGACGAAGACCTTGCCCAGTTCCCAGTCAGCATCCGTTCATACTTGTTGGCGTGGCATCTGGTGTTCGATGCCTACAGCAAAGCTTCCTTCCGAGTCCGCAGCGACTACACGGACAATATCAAGAGCGGCCGGCATCTCGATCCTTTACTTCGCTTCCTCGTCGACGTTCTCGGGCATGCTCTTGCCCGGGCGCTTGACCTCGACAAGGAAGGCTTCACGGCGGAGCACATCGTTTCTTACAGCATCGACCTTGCAGAGTCAGAACCAGCCGAGCGTGACATGAACTGGCTGTTGATCCATCTCTTCTACCTCATCCTCAAATACATCCCCGGTTTGTTCAAGATGTGGTACCTTGAGTGCCCTTCAAAACAAACCAAAAACACCGTTCAGACCTGGATGCAGAGGTTCTTTTCGCCACTCGTCATCGCAGACGCATTGGACGAGGTGGTTGAATGGTCGTCGAAGCAGGAGAAAACAGACGACGATACGGAAGAAGTCATCGTCAAGGTCAGCAAGGCCGCGCGGGAGATCAGTGCCGGGTACCCAGTCGATGACGACGCTGCCACCATCTCCCTGCGTGTTCCCACCTCATACCCTCTAGACCCAGTCGATGTGGTTAGCGTGAAGCGGGTCGCGGTTCAAGGAGGACAAGTGGCAGTCATGGCTGAAAGCAACCAAGGCCGTGATCATGTTCGGGGTAAGCATCCTTTTCTACCCCATATTATATTCTACTCTGTGCTAACTGTATTGTCCAGAACTTCAGCCTCGTCGATGGCCTAATGGCCTTCCGCCGCAACATCTCGCTGGCTCG